>NW_027636039.1:0-88946 GCF_903797595.1 Erithacus rubecula | reverse complement strand
ATCCGTCTCGGTGCTGGTTCGGATGCCACGCTGGTCACGGAGTGCTCATAGTGCCAATCTCAGTCACAGTGCTGGCGTGTGGTGCTGGTCCAGAGTGCTCATAGTGCCCATCTCCGTCTCGGTGAAGATTCCGGTGCCGGTGCTGGTCCCGGAGTGGTCATAGTGCCAATCTCAGTCTCAGGTTGGTTCTGGTGCTGGTCCCAGAGTGCTCACAGTGCCAATCTCATTCTCGGCGCTGGTTCCTGTGCCGGTGCTGGCCCAGAGTGCTCGCAGTTCCATCTCAGACTGAAAGCTGGTTCCGAAGCCAGTGCTGGAACCTGGAGTGGTCATAGTGCCAATCTCAGTCTCAGTGCTGCTTCTGGTGCCGGTGATGGTCCCAGAGTTCATAGGGCCAATTGAGTCTTGGGTGGTCCTAGTTCCGGTGCAGGTCCAGAGTTCTCATTGTACCAATCTCTGTCTCGGTGCTGGTTCTGGTGCCGTGCTGATCCCAGAGTGTTCATACTTCCAATTTCTGTCTCAGTGCTGGTTCTGGTGCTGGTCCCAGAGTGCACATAGTGCCAATCGCAGTCTCGTTGCTTGTTCAGGTGCCGGAGCTGGTCCCAGAGTGCACATACTGCCAATCTCAGTGTCAGTGCAGGTTCAGGTGCTGGTCACAGACTGCTCGTAGTGCCAATCTCAGTCTCGGTACTGCTTCTAATGCCTGTGCTGGTCTCAGAGTGCTCCAAGTGCCACTCTCAGTCTAGGTGCTGGTTCTGGTGCCGCTCTCAGTCTCAGCCCGGAGTTGTACTTCCCAGTCCCAGAATTCGTTCGAGGCTGGTCCCAGTGATGTTGCTGATATCAGTCTTTGACCCAGTACCCAGTTCTGTATGGGTACCAGTCTCGATGCTGGTTCTGTTTTCAGTCCTGTTCTCAGTCACATTCACAGAGTGTTTCTGGTTGCAGAGTTTGTTCCGATGCCAGTGCTGGTCCCAGAGTGCTCATAGTGCCAATCTCAGTCTCGGCGCTGGTTCGGTGCCGGTGCTGGTCCCAGAGTTCTTGGAGTGCTGATCGCAGTTTCAAAGCTGGTTCCGAAGCCAGTGCTGGTCCCGGAGTGGTCATAGTGCCAATCTCAGTCTCGGTGCTGATTCCAATGACGGTGCTGGTCCCGGAGTGCCATTAGTGCCAATCTCAATCTTGGTACTTGTTCTGGTTCCGGTGCTGGTCTCGAAGTGCTCATAGTGCCAATCTCAGTCTCAGTGCTGTGTCTGGTGCTGGTCCCAGAGTGCTGATTGTGCCAATATCCGTCTCCGTGATGATTCCGGTGCTGGTGCTGGTCTGGAGTGGTCATAGTGCCAATATCAGTCCAAGTGCTGGTTCTGGTGCTGGTCCCAGAGTGTCATAGTGCCAATCTCAGTCTCGGTGCTGGTTCCGGTGCCGGTGCTGGTCCCAGAGTGCTCGTAGTTCCAATCTCAGTCTTGGCGCTGGTTCTGAAGCCAGTGCTGGACCTGGAGTGGTCATAATGCCAATCTCAGTCTCAGTGCTGTTCTGGTGCCGGTGCTGGTCCCAGAGTGCTCATAGTGCCAATTGTGTCTTGGTGCTGGTTCTGGTTTGGTGCTGGTCCCAGAGTCTCATGTGCCAATCTCAGTCTCGGTGCTGCTTCTAGTTCTGTGCTGGTCTCAGAGTGCTCCAAGTGCCTATCTCAGTCTAGGTGTGGTTCTGGTGCCGCTCTCAGTCTCAGCCCTGGAGTTGTACCGCTCCCAGTCCCAGAATTCTTTCGAGACTGGTCCCAGTGTTGTTGCTGGTATCAGTCTTTTCCCAGTAACCAGTCCTGTATGGGTACCAGTCTCGATGCTTGTTCTGTTTTCAGTTGGTCTCTGTCACATTCATAGAGTAATTATGGTCCCAGAGCTGGTTCCGGTGCCAGTGTTGGTCCCAGAGTGCTCATAGTGCCCATCTCAGTGTCGGTGCTGATTCCAATGATGGTACTGGTCCCGGAGGCTATTAGTGCCAATCTCAGTCTTGGTACTGGTTCTGGTTCCGGTGCTGGTCTCAGGGTTCTCATTGTGCCAATCTCAGTCTCAGTGCTGGTCCTGGTGCCGGTGCTTGTCCCAGAGATTTCATAATACCAATCTCAGTCTAAGTGCGGGTTCAGGTGCTGGTCCCAGAGTGCTCATAGCGCCAATCTCATTCTCGGTGCTGGTTCTGGTGCTGCTCTCATTCTCAGCCCCAGAGTTGTGCCGCTCCCCGTCCCAGAATTCTCCGTGGCTGGTCCCAGTGTTGGTGCAAGTCTCAGTCTTGGTCCCAGCGCCATTCCTATATGGGTAGCAGTCTCGGTGCATGGTCTGCTTTCAGTATTGGTCTCAGTCCCATTCCAGAGTTGTTCTGGTCCCAGAGCTGGTTCGGTGCCAGTGCTGGTCCAGAGTGCTCATAGTGCCAATCTCAGTCTCGGCGATGGTTCGGTGCCGGTGCTGCTCCCAGAGTGCTCGTGGTTCCAATCTCGTTCTCAGTGCTGGTTCTTGTGCTGGTCCCAGAGTGCTCATACTGCCAATCACAGTCTCAGTGCTGGTTCCGGTGCCGGTGCTGGTCCCAGAGTGCTCAGAGTTTCAGTCTCAGTCTCAGTGCTGGTTCAGGTGCTGGTCCCAGAGTGCTCATAGCGCCAATCTCAGTTCTCGGTGCTTGTACTGGTGTTGGTCCCAGTCCCAGAATTGTTTCGAGGCTGGTCCCAGTGTTGTTGCTGGTATCGTGTGTTGGTCCCAGTGCCAGTCCTGTATGGGTACCAGTCACCGTGCTGTTTCGCTTTTCAGTCCTGGTCTCAGTGACATTCTCAGAATGGTTCTGGGACCAGAGCTGGTTTCGGTGGCAGTGCTGGTCCCAGAGTGCTCATAGTGCCAATCTCAGTCTCGGTGCTGGTTCCGGTGCCGGTGCTGGTCCCAGAGTGCTCATAGTGCCAATCTCTTTCTCGGTGCTGCTTCCGGTGCCGGTGCTGGTCCCAGAGTGCTCATAGTGCCAATCTCAGTCTCGGTGCTGCATCGGATGCCCTGCTGATCCGGAGTAATAGAGCCAATCTCAGTCTCAGTGCTGGTACTGGTGCTGGACCCAGAGTGCTCATAGTGCCAATCTCAGTCTCCGTGCTGGTTCTGGTGCCGGCGCTTGTCCCAGAGTGCTCATAGTGCCAATCTAGGTCTCGGTGCTGGTTCTGTTGCCAGTGCTGCTCCAGAGCGCTCCAAGTGCCAATCTTAGTCTCGGAGCTGGTTCAGGTGCCGCTCTCATCCTTAGTCCCGGAGTTGTGACGCTCCCAGTCCCAGAATTCTCCCGGTGCTGGACCCAGTGTTGGTCCATGTCTCAGCCTTGGTCCCAGTGACAGTTCTATATGGGCACCAGTATCGGTCCTGGTTCTCTTTTCAGTCTTGATCTCAGTCCAAGTCTCAGAGTGGTTCTAGTCGAAGAGCTGGTTCCGACGCCATTGCTGGTCCCAGAGTGCTCATAGTGCCAATGTCAGTCTTGGTGCTTGTTCCGGTGCCGGTGCTGGTCCCAGAATGCTCATAAGGCCAGTCTCAGTCTCAGTGCTGGTTCTGGTGCCGGTGCTGGTCCCGGACTGCTCATAGTGCCAATCTCAGTCTCGGTGCTGGTTCCGGTGCCGGTGCTGCTACCAGAGTGCTCATAGCTTCAATCTCAGTCTCGGTGCTGGTTCTTATGCCGGTGCCGTTCCCGGAGTAGTCATTGTTCCCATCTCAATGTCGGTGCTGGTTGTGGTGCTGGTACCACAGTGCACATAGTGAGAATCTCAGTTTCAATACTGGTTCTGGTGCCGGTGCTTGTCCCAGAGTTCTCCTAGTGCCAATCTCAGTCTCAGTGCTGGTTCTGGTGCTGGTCCCAGAGTACTCATAGTGCCAATCTCAGTTTCAGAGCATGTTCCAGTGTCAGTGCTGGTCCCAGAGTGCTCACAGTGCCAATCTCAGTCTCGGTGCTGGTACCAGTGCAGTTGCTGTTCTCAAAGTGCTCATAGTGCCATTCTCAGTCTCGGTGCTGGTTCTGGTGCAACCCTGATTATCAGCCCTGGAGTTGCGGCTCCCAGTTCCACAATTCTCCGGTGCCTGTCCTAGTGTTGGTGGTAATCTCAGTCTTGGTCCCAGTGCCAGTCCTATATGGGTTCCAGTCTCGGTGCTGGTTCTGCTTTCAGTCTTAGTCTCAGTCACATTCACAGAGTGGTTCTGGTCCCAGAGCTGGTTCCGGTGCCAGTGCTGGTCCTAGATGCTCATAGTGCCAATCTCAGTCTCGATGCTGGTTCTGGTTCCGGTGCTGCTACCAGAGTGCTCTTAGTTCCAATCTAAGTCTCAGTGCTGGTTCTCGTGCTCGTCCCAGAGTGTCATAGTGCCAACAGTTTCGGTACTGGTTCCGGTGCCGGTGGGTCCCAGAGTGCTCATAGTGCCAATCTCATTCTTGGTGCTGGTTCGGATGCGGTGCTAGCCGGAGTGCTCATAGTGGCAATCTGAGTCTCAGTGCTGGCTCTGGTGCTGGCCCCAGAGTGCTCATAGTGCCAATACATCTCGCTGCAGATTCCGGTGCGGTGCTGGTCCCAGAGTGTTCATAGTGCCAATCTCAGTCTCGGTGCTGGTTGCGGGGCCGGTGCTGGTTCTAGAGTGCTCATAGTGACAATCTCAGTACCAGTGCTGGCTCTGGTCTTGGCCAGAGTGCTCATAGTGCCCATCTCAGTCTCGGTGGTGCTGGTTCCGGTGCTGGTCCCAGAGTGCTCAAAGTTCAAATCTAAGTCACAGTGCTGGTTCCGGTGTGTCCAGAGTGCTCATAGTGCCAATATCTTTCTCGGTGATGGTTGCGGTGCCGGTGCTGGTCCCACGAGCTAATAGTGCCAATCTCAGTCTGAGTGCTGGTTCGGATGCCCGTGCTGGTCCAGGAGTGGTCATAGTGCCAATCTCAGTCTCTGTGCTGCTTCCGGTGCCGGTGCTGGTCCCAGAGTGGCTCATACTGCCATCTCAGTCTCAGTGCTGGTTCAGCTGCTGGTCCCAGACTGCTCATAGTACCAATCCAGTCTCGGTGCTGCTTCTACTGCCTGTGCTGGCCTCAGAGTTCTCCAAGTGCCAATCCCAGTCTAGGTGCTGGTTCTGGTGCCGCCTCAGTCTCAGCCCCGGAGTTGTACCACTCCCAGTCACAGAATTCTTTCGAGGCTGGTCCCAGTGTTGTTGCTTGTATCAGTCTTTGTCCCCGTAACCAATTCTGTATGGATACCAGTCTCGATGCTGATTCTGTTTTCAGTCTTGGTCTCTGTCAAATTCACAGAGTGTCTGGTTGCAGAGTTGGTTCCGGTGCCAGTGCTGGTCCCAGAGTGCTCATAGTGCCAATCCAAGTCTCGGCGCTGGTTCCGGTGCTGGTGCTGGTCCCAGAGTGCTCGTAGTTCCAATCTCAGTCTCAAAGCTGGTTCTGGTGCCGCTCTCAGTCTCAGCCCCGGAGTTGTACCGCTCCCCAGTCTTAGAATTCTTTCGAGGCTGGTCCCAGTGTTGGTTGCTGGTATCAGTCTTTTTCCCAGTAACTAGTCCTGTATGGGTACCAGTCTCGGTGCTGGTTCTGTTTTCATTCCTGGTCTCTCTCACATTCACAGAGTATTTATGGTCCAAGAGCTGGTTCCGGTGCCAGTGTTGTTCCTAGAGTGCTCATAGTGCCAATCTCAGTCTCGGTGCTGATTCCAATGACGGTGCTGGTCCGGAGTGCTATTAGTGCCAATCTCACTCTTGGTACTGGTTCTGGTTCCGGTGCTGGTTCCAAAGTGCTCATAGTGCCAATCTCCGTCTCGGTGCTGGTTCGGATGCCGCTGCTGGTCACGGAATGCTCATTGTGCCAATCTCAGTCTCAGTGCTGGGTGCGGTGATGGTCCCAGAGTGCTCATAGTGCCAATCTCCGTCTCGGTGAAGATTCCGGTGCCGGTGCTGGTCCCGGAGTGGTCATAGTGCCAATCTCAGTCTCAGTGTTGGTTCTGGTGCTGGTCCCAGAGTGCTCACAGTGCCAATCTCAGTCTCGGCGCTGGTTCCTTTGCCGGTGCTGGTCCCAGAGTGCTCGCAGTTCCAATCTCAGTCTGAAAGCTGCTCCGAAGCCGTGCTGGACCTGGAGTGGTCATAGTGCCAATCTCAGTCTCAGTGCTGCTTCTGGTGCCAGTGATGGTCCCAGAGTGTTCATAGTTCCAATTCTGTCTCAGTGCTGGTTCTGGTGCGGGCTCCCAGAGTGCACATAGTGCCAATCGCAGTCTCGTTGCTTGTTCAGGTGCCGGAGCTGGTCCCAGAGTGCACATACTGCCACTCTCAGTGTCAGTGCAGGTTCAGGTGCTGGTCCCAGACTGCTCGTAGTGCCAATCTCAGTCTCGGTACTGCTTCTATGCCTGTGCTGGTCTCAGAGTGCTTCAAGTGCCACTCTCAGTCTAGGTGCTGGTTCTGGTGCCGCTCTCAGTCTCAGCCCCGGAGTTGTACTGTTCCCAGTCCCAGAATTCTTTCGAGCTGGTCCCAGTGATGTTGCTGATATCAGTCTTTGACCCAGTACCCAGTTTCTGTATGGGTACCAGTTCCTCTATGCTGGTTCTGTTTTCAGTCATGTTCTCAGTCACATTCACAGAGTGTTTCTGGTTGCAGAGTTGGTTCTGATGCCAGTGCTGGTCCCAGAGTGCTCATAGTGCCAATCTCAGTCTCGGCGCTGGTTCCGGTGCCGGTGCTGGTCCCAGAGTGCTTGTAGTTTTAATCTCAGTCTCATAGCTGGTTCCGAAGCCAGTGCTGGTCCCAGAGTGGTCATAGTGCCAATCTCAGTCTCGGTGCTGATTCCAATGCCGGTGCTGGTCCCGGAGTGCTATTAGTGCCAATATCAATCTTGGTACTGTTCTGGTTCCGGTGCTGGTCTCGAAGTGCTCATAGTGCCAATCTCAGTCTCAGTGCTTTGTCTGGTGCTGGTCCCAGAGTGCTGATTGTGCCAATATCTGTCTCCGTGATGATTCCGGTGCCGGTGCTGGTCCTGGAGTGGTCATAGTGCCAATCTCAGTCTCAGTGCTGGTTCTGGTGCTGGTCCCAGAGTGCTCATAGTGCCAATCTCAATCTCGGTGCTGGTTCCGGTGCCGGTGCTGATCCAAGAGTGCTCGTAGTTCCAATCTCAGACACAAAGATGGCTCTGAAGACAGTGCTGGACCTGGAGTGGTCATAGTGCCAATCTCAGTCTCAGTGCTGCTTCTGGTGCCGGTGCTGGTCTCAGAGTGCTCATAGTGCCAATCTCAGTCTTGGTGCTGGTTCTGGTTCCGGTGCTGGTCCAGAGTTCTCATTGTGCCAATCAGAGTCTCAGTGCTGGTCCTGGTGCCGGTGCTGGTCCCACAGAGTTCATAATGCTAATCTCAATCTAAGTGCGGGTTCAGGTGCTGGTCCCAGAGTGCTCATAGCGCCAATCTCATTCTCCGTGGTGGTTCTGGTGCCGCTCTCATTCTCAGCCCCGGAGTTTTGCCGCTCACAGTCCCAGAATTCTCCCATGGCTGGTCCCAGTGTTGGTGCTAGTCTCAGTCTTGGTCCAAGCGCCATTCCTATATGGGTACCAGTCTCAGTGCTGGTTCTGCTGCCAGTATTGGTCTCAGTCCCATTCCCAGAGTGGTTCTGGTCCCAGAGCTGGTTCCAGTGCCAGTGCTGGTCCCAGAGTGCTCAAAGTGCCAGTCTCAGTCTCGGTGCTGGTTCCGGTGCCGGTGCTGGTCCCACAGTTCTCATAGTGCCAATCTCAGTCTGAGTGCTGGTTCGCATGTCGGTGCAGGTCCAGGAGTGGTCATAGTGCCAAACTCAGTCTCGGTGCTGGTTCTGGTGCACGTGCTGGTCCCAGAGTGCTCATAGTTCCAATCTCAGTCTCAGTGGTGGTTGTGGTGCTTGTCCCAGAGTTCTAATAGTGCGAATCTCAGTCTCGGTGCTGGTTCTAGTGCCTGTGCTGGTCTCAGAGTGCTCCAAGTGCCAATCTCAGTCTAGGTGCTGGTTCTGGTGCCGCTCTCAGTCTCAGCCCCGGAGTTGTACCGCTCCCAGTCCCACAATTCTTTCGAGACTGGTCCCAGTGTTGTTGATGGTATCTTTGTTGCTGAGTCTTTGACTCAGTAACCAGTCCTGTATGGGTACCACTCTCGGTGCTTGTTCTGTTTCAGTCTTGGTCTCTGTCACATTCACAGAGTATATATGGTCCCAGAGCTGGTTCCGGTGCCAGTGCAGGTCCCAGAGTGCTCATAGTGCCAATCTCAGTTTCGGTGCAGATTCCAATGACTGTGCAGGTCCCGGAGTGCTCATAGTGCCAATCTCTGTCTTGGTACTGGTTCTGGTTCCGGTGCTGGTCTCAGGATTCTCATTGTGCCAATCTCAGTCTCAGTGCTGGTCCTGGTGCCGGTGCTGGTCCCAGAGAGTTCATAATACCAATCTCAGTCTAAGTGCGGGTTCAGGTGCTGGTCCCAGAGTGCTCATAGCGCCAATCTCATTCTCGGTGCTGGTTCTGGTGCCGCTCTCATTCTCAGCCCCGGAGTTGTGCCGCTCCCAGTCCCAGAATTCTCCCGTGGCTGGTCCCAGTGTTGGTGCTAGTCTCAGTCTTGGTCCCAGCGCCATTCCTATATGGGTCCAGTCTCGGTGCTGGTTCTGTTTTCAGTATTGGTCTCAGTCCCATTCCCAGAGTGGTTCTGGTCCCAGAGCTGGTTCCGGTGCCAGTGCTGGTCCCAGAGTGCTCATAGTGCCAATCTCAGTCTCGGCGCTGGTTCCGGTGCCGGTGCTGCTCCCAGAGTGCTCGTGGTTCCAATCTCAGTCTCAGTGCTGGTTCTTGTGCTGGTCCCAGAGTGCTCATACTGCCAATCACAGTCTCGGTGCTGGTTCCGGTGCCGGTGCTGGTCCCAGAGTGCTCAGAGTTTCAGTCTCAGTCTCAGTGCTGGTTCTGGTGCTGGTCCCAGAGTGCTCATAGCGCCAATCTCAGTTCTCGGTGCTTGTACTGGTGTTGGTCCCAGTCCCAGAATTGTTTCGAGGCAGGTCCCAGTGTTGTTGCTGGTATCGGTGTTGGTCCCAGTGTCAGTCCTGTATGGGTACCAGTCACCGTGCTGTTTCTCTTTTCAGTCCTGGTCTCAGTGACATTCTCAGAATGGTTCTGGGACCAGAGCTGGTTTCGGTGGCAGTGCTGGTCCCAGAGTGCTCATAGTGCCAATTTTAGTCTCGGTGCTGGTTCCGGTGCAACCCTGATTATCAGCCCCGGAGTTGTGCGGCTCCCAGTTCCAGAATTCTCCCGGTGCCTCTCCTAGTGTTGGTGGTAATCTCAGTCTTGGTCCCAGTGCCAGTCCTATGTGGTTTCCAGTCTCGGTGCTGGTTCTGCTTTCAGTCTTGGTCCCAGTCACATTCACAGAGTGGTTCTGGTCCCAGAGCTGGTTCTGTTGCCAGTGCTGCTCCCAGTGTGCTCATAGTGCCAATCTCAGTCTCGATGCTGGTTCTGGTACCGGTGCTGCACCAGAGTGCTCATAGTTCCAATCTAAGTCTCAGTGCTGGTTCTCGTGCTCGTCCCAGAGTGCTCATAGTGCCAATCTCAGTTTCGGTACTGGTTCCGGTGCCGGTGCTGGTCCCAGAGTGCTCATAGTGCCAATCTCATTCTCGGTGCTGGTTCGGATGCCGGTGCTAGTCCCGGAGTGCTCATAGTGGCAATCTGAGTCTCAATGCTGGCTCTGGTGCTGGCCCCAGAGTGCTCATAGTGCCAATATCCATCTCGCTGCAGATTCCGGTGCTGGTGCTGGTCCCAGAGTGTTCATAGTGCCAATCTCAGTCTCGGTGCTGGTTGCGGGGCCGGGTGCTGGTTCTAGAGTGCTCATAGTGACAATCTCAGTACCAGTGCTGGCTCTGGTCTTGGTCCCAGAGTGTTCATAGTGCCAATCTCAGTCTCGGTGCTGGTGCTGGTTCCGGTGCTGGTCCCAGAGTGCTCAAAGTTCAAATCTAAGTCTCAGTGCTGGTTCTGGTGCTGGTCACAGAGTGCTCATAGTGCCAATCTCAGTCTCGGTGCTGGTTCCGGTGCCGGTGCTGGTCCCAGAGTGCTCATAATGCGAATCTCAGTCTGAGTGGTGGTTCGGATGCTGGTGCTGGTCCAGGAGTGGTCATAGTGCCAATCTCAGTCTCGGTGCTGGTTCCGGTGCCGGTGCTGGTCCCAGAGTGCTCGTAGTTCCAATCTCAGTCTCAGTGCTGGTTCAGCTGCTGGTCCCAGACTGCTCATAGTACCAATCTCAGTCTCGGTGCTGCTTCTACTGCCTGTGCTGGCCTCAGAGTTCTCCAAGTGCCAATCCCAGTCTAGGTGCTGGTTCTGGTGCCGCTCTCAGTCTCAGCCCCGGAGTTGTACCACTCCCAGTCACAGAATTCTTTCGAGGCTGGTCCCAGTGGTGTTGCTTGTATCAGTCTTTGTCCCCGTAACCAATTCTGTATGGGTACCAGTCTCGATGCTGGTTCTGTTTTCAGTCTTGGTCTCTGTCAAATTCACAGAGTGTTTCAAGTCCCAGAGTTGGTTCCGGTGCCAGTGCTGGTCCCAGAGTGCTCATAGTGCCAATCCAAGTCTCGGCGCTGGTTTTGGTGCTGGTGCTGGTCCCAGAGTGCTCGTAGTTCCAATCTCAGTCTCAAAGCTGGTTCTGGTGCCGCTCTCAGTCTCAGCCCCGGAGTTGTACCGCTCCCAGTCTTAGAATTCTTTCGAGGCTGGTCTCAGTGTTGTTGCTGGTATCAGTCTTTTTCCCAGTAACTAGTCCTGTATGGGTACCAGTCTCGGTGCTGGTTCTGTTTTCATTCCTGGTCTCTCTCACATTCACAGAGTATTTATGGTCCAAGAGCTGGTTCCGGTGCTGGCCCCAGAGTGTTCTAGTGCCAATCTCAGTCTCGGTGCTGATTCCAATGACGGTGCTGGTCCCGGAGTGCTATTAGAGCCAATCTCACTCTTGGTACTGGTTCTGGTTCCGGTGCTGGTTCCAAAGTGCTCATAGTGCCAATCTCAGTCTCGGTGCTGCATCGGATGCCGGTGCTGATCCCGGAGTATTCATAGAGCCAATCTCAGTCTCAGTGCTGGTACTGGTGCTGGACCCAGAGTGCTCATACTTCCAATCTCAGTCTCCGTGCTGGTTCCGTTGCCGGTGCTGGTCCCAGAGTGGTCATAGTGCCAATCTCAGTCTCAGTGTTGGTTCTGGTGCTGGTCCCAGAGTGCTCACAGTGCCAATCTCAGTCTCGGTGCTGGTTCCTGTGCCGGTGCTGGTCCCAGAGTGCTCGCAGTTCCAATCTCAGTCTGAAAGCTGCTTCCGAAGCCAGTGCTGGACCTGGAGTGGTCATAGTGCCAATCTCAGTCTCAGTGCTGCTTCTGGTGCCGGTGATGGTCCCAGAGTGCTCATAGGGCCAATCTGTGTCTTGGTGCTGGTTCTGGTTCCGGTGCTGGTCCCAGAGTTCTCATTGTGCCAATCTCAGTCTCAGTGCTGGTCCCGGTGCCGGTGATGGTCCCACAGAGTTCATAATGCCAATCTCAATCTAAGTGCGGGTTCAGGTGCTGGTCCCAGAGTGCTCATAGCGCCAATCTCATTCTCCGTGGTGGTTCTGGTGCCGCTCTCATTCTCAGCCCCGGAGTTTTGCCGCTCACAGTCCCAGAATTCTCCCGTGGCTGGTCCCAGTGTTGGTGCTAGTCTCAGTCTTGGTCCCAGCGCCATTCCTATATGGGTACCAGTCTCGGTGCTGGTTCTGCTGCCAGTATTGGTCTCAGTCCCATTCCCAGAGTGGTTCTGGTCCCAGAGCTGGTTCCAGTGCCAGTGCTGGTCCCAGAGTGCTCATAGTGACAATCTCAGTCTCGGTGCTGGTTCCGGTGCCGGTGCTGGTCCCACAGTTCTCATAGTGCCAATCTCAGTCTGAGTGCTGGTTCGCATGTCGGAGCGGGTCCAGGAGTGGTCATAGTGCCAATCTCAGTCTCGGTGCTGGTTCTGGTGCAAGTGCTGGTCCCAGAGTGCTCATAGTTCCAATCTCAGTCTCAGTGGTGGTTGTGGTGCTTGTCCCAGAGTTCTAATAGTGCGAATCTCAGTCTCGGTGCTGCTTCTAGTGACTGTGCTGGTCTCAGAGTGCTCCAAGTGCCTATCTCAGTCTAGGTGCTGGTTCTGGTGCCGCTCTCAGTCTCAGCCCCGGAGTTGTACCGCTCCCAGTCCCAGAATTCTTTCGAGACTGGTCCCAGTGTTGTTGCTGGTATCAGTCTTTTTCCCAGTAACCAGTCCTGTATGGGTACCAGTCTCGGTGCTTGTTCTGTTTTCAGTCTTGGTCTCTGTCACATTCACAGAGTAATTATGGTCCCAGAGCTGGTTCCGGTGCCAGTGTTGGTCCCAGAGTGCTCATAGTGCCAATCTCAGTCTCGGTGCTGGTTCCAATGATGGTACTGGTCCCGGAGGGCTATTAGTGCCAATCTCAGTCTTGGTACTGGTTCTGGTTCCGGTGCTGGTCTCAGGGTTCTCATTGTGCCAATCTCAGTCTCAGTGCTGGTCCTGGTGCCGGTGCTTGTCCCAGAGATTTCATAATACCAATCTCAGTCTAAGTGCGGGTTCAGGTGCTGGTCCCAGAGTGCTCATAGCGCCAATCTCAGTCTCGGTGCTGGTTCTGGTGCCGCTCTCATTCTCAGCCCCGGAGTTGTGCCGCTCCCAGTCCCAGAATTCTCCCGTGGCTGGTCCCAGTGTTGGTGCTAGTCCTCAGTCTTGGTCCCAGCGCCATTCCTATATGGGTAGCAGTCTCGGTGCTGGTTCTGCTTTCAGTATTGGTCTCAGTCCCATTCCCAGAGTGGTTCTGGTCCCAGAGCTGGTTCCGGTGCCAGTGCTGGTCCCAGAGTGCTCATAGTGCCAATCTCAGTCTCGGCGCTGGTTCCGGTGCCGGTGCTGCTCCCAGAGTGCTCGTGGTTCCAATCTCAGTCTCAGTGCTGGTTCTTGTGCTGGTCCCAGAGTGCTCATACTGCCAATCACAGTCTCAGTGCTGGTTCTGGTGCCGGTGCTGGTCCCAGAGTGCTCAGAGTTTCAGTCTCAGTCTCAGTGCTGGTTCAGGTGCTGGTCCCAGAGTGCTCATAGCGCCAATCTCAGTTCTCGGTGCTTGTACTGGTGTTGGTCCCAGTCCCAGAATTGTTTCGAGGCTGGTCCCAGTGTTGTTGCTGGTATCGGTGTTGGTCCCAGTGCCAGTCCTGTATGGGTACCAGTCACCGTGCTGTTTCTCTTTTCAGTCCTGGTCTCAGTGACATTCTCAGAATGGTTCTGGGACCAGAGCTGGTTTCGGTGGCAGTGTTGGTCCCAAAGTGCTCATAGTGCCAATTTTAGTCTCGGTGCTGGTTCCGGTGCCGGTGCTGGTCCCAGAGTGCTCATAATGCCAATCTCTTTCTCGGTGCTGCTTCCGGTGCCGGTGCTGGTCCCAGAGTGCTCATAGTGCCAATCTCAGTCTCGGTGCTGCATCGGATGCCGCTGCTGATCCCGGAGTACTCATAGAGCCAATCTCAGTCTCAGTGCTGGTTCTGGTGCTGGCGCTTGTCCCAGAGTGCTCATAGTGCCAATCTAGGTCTCGGTGCTGGTTCTGTTGCCAGTGCTGCTCCCAGAGCGCTCCAAGTGCCAATCTTAGTCTCGGAGCTGGTTCAGGTGCCGCTCTCATCCTTAGTCCCAGAGTTGTGACGCTCCCAGTCCCAGAATTCTCTCGGTGCTGGACCCAGTGTTGGTCCATGTCTCAGCCTTGGTCCCAGTGACAGTTCTATATGGGCACCAGTATCGGTCCTGGTTCTGTTTTCAGTCTTGATCTCAGTCCAAGTCTCAGAGTGGTTCTAGTCGAAGAGCTGGTTCCGACGCCATTGCTGGTCCCAAAGTGCTCATAGTGCCAATGTCAGTCTTGGTGCTTGTTCCGGTGCCGGTGCTGGTCCCAGAATGCTCATAAGGCCAGTCTCAGTCTCAGTGCTGGTTCTGGTGCCGGTGCTGCTCCCAGAGTGCTCATAGTGCCACTCTCAGTCTCAGTGCTGGTTCCGGTGCCGGGTGCTGGTGCCAGAGTGCTTATAGCTTCAATCTCAGTCTCGGTGCTGGTTCTTATGCCGGTGCCGTTCCCGGAGTGGTCATTGTTCCAATCTCAATGTCGGTGCTGCCCATAGTACCAATCTCAGTCTCGGTGCTGCTTCTACTGCCTGTGCTGGCCTCAGAGTTCTCCAAGTGTCAATCCCAGTCTAGGTGCTGGTTCTGGTGCCGCTCTCAGTCTCAGCCCCGGAGTTGTACCACTCCCAGTCACAGAATTCTTTCGAGGCTGGTCCCAGTGTTGTTGCTTGTATCAGTCTTTGTCCCCGTAACCAATTCTGTATGGGTACCAGTCTCGATGCTGGTTCTGTTTTCAGTCTTGGTCTCTGTCAAATTCACAGAGTGTCTCAAGTCCCAGAGTTGGTTCCGGTGCCAGTGCTGGTCCCAGAGTGCTCATAGTGCCAATCAAAGTCTCGGCGCTGGTTCCGGTGCTGGTGCTGGTCCCAGAGTGCTCGTAGTTCCAATCTCAGTCTCAAAGCTGGTTCTGGTGCCGCTCTCAGTCTCAGCCCCGGAGTTGTACCGCTCCCAGTCTTAGAATTCTTTAGAGGCTGGTCCCAGTGTTGTTGCTGGTATCAGTCTTTTTCCCAGTAACTAGTCCTGTATGGGTACCAGTCTCGGTGCTGGTTCTGTTTTCATTCCTGGTCTCTCTCACATTCACAGAGTATTTATGGTCCAAGAGCTGGTTCCGGTGCCAGTGTTGGTCCCAGAGTGCTCATAGTGCCAATCTCAGTCTCGGTGCTGATTCCAATGACGGTGCTGGTCCCGGAGTGCTATTAGTGCCAATCTCACTCTTGGTACTGGTTCTGGTTCCGGTGCTGGTTCCAAAGTGCTCATAGTGCCAATCTCCGTCTCGGTGCTGGTTCGGATGCCACTGCTGGTCACGGAGTGCTCATAGTGCCAATCTCAGTCACAGTGCTGCGTGTGGTGCTGGTCCCAGAGTGCTCATAGTGCCCATCTCCGTCTCGGTGAAGATTCCGGTGCCGGTGCTGGTCCCGGAGTGGTCATAGTGCCAATCTCAGTCTCAGTGTTGGTTCTGGTGCTGGTCCCAGAGTGCTCACAGTGCCAATCTCATTCTCGGCGCTGGTTCCTGTGCCGGTGCTGGCCCCAGAGTGCTCGCAGTTCCAATCTCAGACTGAAAGCTGGTTCCGAAGCCAGTGCTGGACCTGGAGTGGTCATAGTGCCAATCTCAGTCTCAGTGCTGCTTCTGGTGCCGGTGATGGTCCCAGAGTGCTCATAGGGCCAATCTGAGTCTTGGTGCTGGTCCTAGTTCCGGTGCAGGTCCCAGAGTTCTCATTGTACCAATCTCTGTCTCGGTGCTGGTTCTGGTGCCGGTGCTGATCCCAGAGTGTTCATACTTCCAATTTCTGTCTCAGTGCTGGTTCTGGTGCTGGTCCCAGAGTGCACATAGTGCCAATCGCAGTCTCGTTGCTTGTTCAGGTGCCGGAGCTGGTCCCAGAGTGCACATACTGCCAATCTCAGTGTCAGTGCAGGTTCAGGTGCTGGTCCCAGACTGCTCGTAGTGCCAATCTCAGTCTCGGTACTGCTTCTAATGCCTGTGCTGGTCTCAGAGTGCTCCAAGTGCCACTCTCAGTCTAGGTGCTGGTTCTGGTGCCGCTCTCAGTCTCAGCCCCGGAGTTGTACTGTTCCCAGTCCCAGAATTCTTTCGAGGCTGGTCCCAGTGATGTTGCTGATATCAGTCTTTGACCCAGTACCCAGTTCTGTATGGGTACCAGTCTCGATGCTGGTTCTGTTTTCAGTCATGTTCTCAGTCACATTCACAGAGTGTTTCTGGTTGCAGAGTTTGTTCCGATGCCAGTGCTGGTCCCAGAGTGCTCATAATTCCAATCTCAGTCTCGGCGCTGGTTTCGGTGCCGGTGCTGGTCCCAGAGTGCTCGTAGTTCTATTCTCAGTTTCAAAGCCGATTCTGGTTGCAGTGCTGGTCCCAGAGTGGTCATAGTGCCAATCTCAGTCTCGGTGCTGATTCCAATGACGGTGCTGGTCCCGGAGTGCCATTAGTGCCAATCTCAATCTTGGTACTTGTTCTGGTTCCGGTGCTGGTCTCGAAGTGCTCATAGTGCCAATCTCAGTCTCAGTGCTGTGTCTGGTGCTGGTCCCAGAGTGCTGATTGTGCCAATATCCGTCTCCGTGATGATTCCGGTGCTGGTGCTGGTCCTGGAGTGGTCATAGTGCCAATCTCAGTCCAAGTGCTGGTTCTGGTGCTGGTCCCAGAGTGCTCATAGTGCCAATCTCAGTCTCGGCGCTGGTTCGGTGCCGGTGCTGGTCCCAGAGTGCTCGTAGTTCCAATCTCAGTCTCGGCGCTGGTTCTGAAGCCAGTGCTGGACCTGGAGTGGTCATAATGCCAATCTCAGTCTCAGTGCTGCTTCTGGTGCCGGTGCTGGTCCCAGAGTGCTCATAGTGCCAATTTGTGTCTTGGTGCTGGTTCTGGTTCTGGTGCTGGTCCCAGAGATCTCATTGTGCCAATCTCAGTCTCGGTGCTGCTTCTAGTTCCTGTGCTGGTCTCAGAGTGCTCCAAGTGCCTATCTCAGTCTAGGTGCTGGTTCTGGTGCCGCTCTCAGTCTCAGCCCTGGAGTTGTACCGCTCCCAGTCCCAGAATTCTTTCGAGACTGGTCCCAGTGTTGTTGCTGGTATCAGTCTTTTTCCCAGTAACCAGTCCTGTATGGGTACCAGTCTCGATGCTTGTTCTGTTTTCAGTCTTGGTCTCTGTCACATTCATAGAGTAATTATGGTCCCAGAGCTGGTTCCGGTGCCAGTGTTGGTCCCAGAGTGCTCATAGTGCCCATCTCAGTGTCGGTGCTGATTCCAATGATGGTACTGGTCCCGGAGGGCTATTAGTGCCAATCTCAGTCTTGGTACTGGTTCTGGTTCCGGTGCTGGTCTCAGAGTTCTCATTGTGCCAATCTCAGTCTCAGTGCTGGTCCTGGTGCCGGTGCTGGTCCCAGAGAGTGCATAATGCCAATCTCAGTCTAAGTGCGGGTTCAGGTGCTGGTCCCAGAGTGCTCATAGCGCCAATCTCATTCTCGGTGCTGGTTCTGGTGCCGCTCTCATTCTCAGCCCCGGAGTTGTGCCGCTCCCAGTCCCAGAATTCTCCCGTGGCTGGTCCCAGTGTTGGTGCTAGTCTCAGTCTTGGTCCCAGCGCCATTCCTATATGGGTACCAGTCTCGGTGCTGGTTCTGCTTTCAGTATTGGTCTCAGTCCCATTCCCAGAGTGGTTCTGGTCCCAGAGCTGGTTCCGGTGCCAGTGCTGGTCCCAGAGTGCTCATAGTGCCAATCTCAGTCTCGGCGCTGGTTCCGGTGCCGGTGCTGCTCCCAGAGTGCTCGTGGTTCCAATCTCAGTCTCAGTGCTGGTTCTTGTGCTGGTCCCAGAGTGCTCATACTGCCAATCACAGTCTCAGTGCTGGTTCCGGTGCCGGTGCTGGTCCCAGAGTGCTCAGAGTTTCAGTCTCAGTCTCAGTGCTGGTTCAGGTGCTGGTCCCAGAGTGCTCATAGCGCCAATCTCAGTTCTCGGTGCTTGTACTGGTGTTGGTCCCAGTCCCAGAATTGTTTCGAGGCTGGTCCCAGTGTTGTTGCTTGTATCGGTGTTGGTCCCAGTGCCAGTCCTGTATGGGTACCAGTCACCGTGCTGTTTCGCTTTTCAGTCCTGGTCTCAGTGACATTCTCAGAATGGTTCTGGGACCAGAGCTGGTTTCGGTGGCAGTGCTGGTCCCAGAGTGCTCATAGTGCCAATTTAAGTCTCGGTGCTGGTTCCGGTGCCGGTGCTGGTCCCAGAGTGCTCATAATGCCAATCTCTTTCTCGGTGCTGCTTCCGGTGCCGGTGCTGGTCCCAGAGTGCTCATAGTGCCAATCTCAGTCTCGGTGCTGCATCGGATGCCACTGCTGATCCCGGAGTATTCATAGAGCCAATCTCAGTCTCAGTGCTGGTACTGGTGCTGGACCCAGAGTGCTCATACTGCCAATCTCAGTCTCCGTGCTGGTTCTGGTGCCGGCGCTTGTCCCAGAGTGCTCATAGTGCCAATCTAGGTCTCGGTGCTGGTTCTGTTGCCAGTGCTGCTCCCAGAGCGCTCCAAGTGCCAATCTTAGTCTCGGAGCTGGTTCAGGTGCCGCTCTCATCCTTAGTCCCGGAGTTGTGACGCTCCCAGTCCCAGAATTCTCCCGGTGCTGGACCCAGTGTTGGTCCATGTCTCAGCCTTGGTCCCAGTGACAGTTCTATATGGGCACCAGTATCGGTCCTGGTTCTCTTTTCAGTCTTGATCTCAGTCCAAGTCTCAGAGTGGTTCTAGTCGAAGAGCTGGTTCCGACGCCATTGCTGGTCCCAGAGTGCTCATAGTGCCAATGTCAGTCTTGGTGCTTGTTCCGGTGCCGGTGCTGGTCCCAGAATGCTCATAAGGCCAGTCTCAGTCTCAGTGCTGGTTCTGGTGCCGGTGCTGCTCCCAGAGTGCTCATAGTGCCACTCTCAGTCTCAGTGCTGGTTCCGGTGCCGGTGCTGGTGCCAGAGTGCTTATAGCTTCAATCTCAGTCTCGGTGCTGGTTCTTATGCCAGTGCCGTTCCCGGAGTGGTCATTGTTCCAATCTCAATGTCGGTGCTGGTTGTCGTGCTGGTCCAAGAGTGCTCATAGTGCCAATCTCAGTTTCAATGCTGGTTCTGCTGCCAGTGCTGGTCCCATAGTTCTCCTAGTGCCAATCTCAGTCTCAGTGCTGGTTCTGGTGCTGGTCCCAGAGTTCTCATAGTGCCAATCTAATTTTCAGTGCTGATTCCAGTGCCAGTGCTGGTCCCAGAGTGCTCACAGTGCCAATCTCAGTCTCGGTGCTGGTACCAGTGCAGTTGCTGTTCTCAAAGTGCTCATAGTGCCATTCTCAGTCTCGGTGCTGGTTCTGGTGCAACCCTGATTATCAGCCCTGGAGTTGTGCGGCTCCCAGTTCCACAATTCTCCCGGTGCCTGTCCTAGTGTTGGTGGTAATCTCAGTCTTGGTCCCAGTGCCAGTCCTCTATGGGTTCCAGTCTCGGTGCTGGTTCTGCTTTCAGTCTTAGTCTCAGTCACATTCACAGAGTGGTTCTGGTCCCAGAGCTGGTTCCGGTGCCAGTGCTGGTCCCAGAGTGCTCATAGTGCCAATCTCAGTCTCGGTGCTGGTTCTGGTGCCGGTGCTGGTCCCAGAGTGCTCATAGTTCCAATCTAAGTCTCAGTGCTGGTTCTGGTGCTCGTCCCAGAGTGCTCATAGTGCCAATCTCTGTCTCAGTGCTGGTTCCGGTGCCGGTGCTGGTCCCAGAGTGCTCATAGTGCCAATCTCATTCTTGGTGCTGGTTCGGATGCCGGTGCTAGTCCCGGAGTGCTCATAGTGGCAATCTGAGTCTCAGTGCTGGCTCTGGTGCTGGTCCCAGAGTGCTCATAGTGCCAATATACATCTCGCTGCAGATTCCGGTGCTGGTGCTGGTCCCAGAGTGTTCATAGTGCCAATCTCAGTCTCGGTGCTGGTTGCGGGGCCGGTGCTGGTTCTAGAGTGCTCATAGTGACAATCTCAGTACCAGTGCTGGCTCTGGTCTTGGTCCCAGAGTGCTCATAGTGCCAATCTCAGTCTCGGTGCTGGTGCTGGTTCCGGTGCTGGTCCCAGAGTGCTCAAAGTTCAAATCTAAGTCACAGTGCTGGTTCCGGTGCTTGTCCCAGAGTGCTCATAGTGCCAATATCTTTCTCGGTGCTGGTTGCGGTGCCGGTGCTGGTCCCACAGAGCTAATAGTGCCAATCTCAGTCTGAGTGCTGGTTCGGATGCCCGTGCTGGTCCAGGAGTGGTCATAGTGCCAATCTCAGTCTCTGTGCTGCTTCCGGTGCCGGTGCTGGTCCCAGAGTGCTCATACTGCCAATCTCAGTCTCAGTGCTGGTTCAGCTGCTGGTCCCAGACTGCTCATAGTACCAATCTCAGTCTCGGTGCTGCTTCTACTGCCTGTGCTGGCCTCAGAGTTCTCCAAGTGCCAATCCCAGTCTAGGTGCTGGTTCTGGTGCCGCTCTCAGTCTCAGCCCCGAGTTGTACCACTCCCAGTCACAGAATTCTTTCGAGGCTGGTCCCAGTGTTGTTGCTTGTATCAGTCTTTGTCCCCGTAACCAATTCTGTATGGGTACCAGTCTCGATGCTGATTCTGTTTTCAGTCTTGGTCTCTGTCAAATTCACAGAGTGTTTCTGGTTGCAGAGTTGGTTCCGATGCCAGTGCGGGTCCCAGAGTGCTCATAGTGCCAATCCAAGTCTTGGCGCTGGTTCCGGTGCTGGTGCTGGTCCCAGAGTGCTCGTAGTTCCAATCTCAGTCTCAAAGCTGGTTCTGGTGCCGCTCTCAGTCTCAGCCCCGGAGTTGTACCGCTCCCAGTCTTAGAATTCTTTCGAGGCTGGTCCCAGTGTTGTTGCTGGTATCAATCTTTTTCCCAGTAACTAGTCCTGTATGGGTACCAGTCTCGGTGCTGGTTCTGTTTTCATTCCTGGTCTCTCTCACATTCACAGAGTATTTATGGTCCAAGAGCTGGTTCCGGTGCCAGTGTTGTTCCTAGAGTGCTCATAGTGCCAATCTCAGTCTCGGTGCTGATTCCAATGACGGTGCTGGTCCCGGAGTGCTATTAGTGCCAATCTCACTCTTGGTACTGGTTCTGGTTCCGGTACTGGTTCCAAAGTGCTCATAGTGCCAATCTCAGTCTCGGTGCTGGTTCGGATGCCGCTGCTGGTCACGGAGTGCTCATAGTGCCAATCTCAGTCACAGTGCTGGGTGTGGTGCTGGTCCCAGAGTGCTCATAGTGCCCATCTCCGTCTCGGTGAAGATTCCGGTGCCGGTGCTGGTCCCGGAGTGGTCATAGTGCCAATCTCAGTCTCAGTGTTGGTTCTGGTGCTGGTCCCAGAGTGCTCATAGTGCCAATCTCAGTCTCGGTGCTGGTTCCTGTGCCGGTGCTGGTCCCAGAGTGCTCGCAGTTCCAATCTCAGTCTGAAAGCTGCTTCCGAAGCCAGTGCTGGACCTGGAGTAGTCATAGTGCCAATCTCAGTCTCAGTGCTGCTTCTGGTGCCGGTGGTGGTCCCAGAGTGCTCATAGGGCCAATCTGAGTCTTGGTGCTGGTCCTAGTTCCGGTGCAGGTCCCAGAGTTCTCATTGTACCAATCTCTGTCTCGGTGCTGGTTCTGGTGCCGGTGCTGGTCCCAGAGTGTTCATAGTTCCAATTTCTGTCTCAGTGCTGGTTCTGGTGCTGGTCCCAGAGTGCACATAGTGCCAATCGCAGTCTCGTTGCTTGTTCAGGTGCCGGAGCTGGTCCCAGAGTGCACATACTGCCAATCTCAGTGTCAGTGCAGGTTCAGGTGCTGGTCCCAGACTGCTCGTAGTGCCAATCTCAGTCTCGGTACTGCTTCTAATGCCTGTGCTGGTCTCAGAGTGCTCCAAGTGCCACTCTCAGTCTAGGTGCTGGTTCTGGTGCCGCTCTCAGTCTCAGCCCCGGAGTTGTACTGTTCCCAGTCCCAGAATTCTTTCGAGGCTGGTCCCAGTGATGTTGCTGATATCAGTCTTTGACCCAGTACCCAGTTCTGTATGGGTACCAGTCTCTATGCTGGTTCTGTTTTCAGTCATGTTCTCAGTCACATTCACAGAGTGTTTCTGGTTGCAGAGTTGGTTCCGATGCCAGTGCTGGTCCCAGAGTGCTCATAGTGCCAATCTCAGTCTCGGTGCTGATTCCAATGACGGTGCTGGTCCCGGAGTGCCATTAGTGCCAATCTCAATCTTGGTACTTGTTCTGGTTCCGGTGCTGGTCTCGAAGTGCTCATAGTGCCAATCTCAGTCTCAGTGCTTTGTCTGGTGCTGGTCCCAGAGTGCTGATTGTGCCAATATCTGTCTCCGTGATGATTCCGGTGCCGGTGCTGGTCCTGGAGTGGTCATAGTGCCAATCTCAGTCCAAGTGCTGGTTCTGGTGCTGGTCCCAGAGTGCTCATAGTGCCAATCTCAGTCTCGGCGCTGGTTCCGGTGCCGGTGCTGGTCCCAGAGTGCTCGTAGTTCCAATCTCAGTCTCGGCGCTGGTTCTGAAGCCAGTGCTGGACCTGGAGTGGTCATAATGCCAATCTCAGTCTCAGTGCTGCTTCTGGTGCCGGTGCTGTTCCAAGAGTGCTCATAGTGCCAATCTGAGTCTTGGTGCTGGTTCTGGTTCCGGTGCTGGTCCCAGAGTTCTCATTGTGCCAATCTCAGTCTCAGTGCTGGTCCTGGTGCCGGTGCTGGTCCCAGAGAGTTCATAATGCCCATCTCAGTCTAAGTGCGGGTTCAGGTGCTGGTCCCAGAGTGCTCATAGCGCCAATCTCATTCTCGGTGCTGGTTCTGGTGCCGCTCTCATTCTCAGCCCCGGAGTTTTGCCGCTCACAGTCCCAGAATTCTCCCATGGCTGGTCCCAGTGTTGGTGCGAGTCTCAGTCTTGGTCCCAGCGCCATTCCTACATGGGTACCAGTCTCAGTGCTGGTTCTGCTGCCAGTATTGGTCTCAGTCCCATTCCCAGAGTGGTTCTGGTCCCAGAGCTGGTTCCGGTGCCAGTGCTGGTCCCAGAGTGCTCACAGTGCCAGTCTCAGTCTCGGTGCTGGTTCCGGTGCCGGTGCTGGTCCCACAGTTCTCATAGTGCCAATCTCAGTCTGAGTGCTGGTTCGCATGTCGGTGCGGGTCCAGGAGTGGTCATAGTGCCAAACTCAGTCTCGGTGCTGGTTCTGGTGCACGTGCTGGTCCCAGAGTGCTCATAGTTCCAATCTCAGTCTCAGTGGTGGTTGTGGTGCTTGTCCCAGAGTTCTAATAGTGCGAATCTCAGTCTCGGTGCTGCTTCTAGTGCCTGTGCTGGTCTCAGAGTGCTCCAAGTGCCTATCTCAGTCTAGGTGCTGGTTCTGGTGCCGCTCTCAGTCTCAGCCCCGGAGTTGTACCGCTCCCAGTCCCAGAATTCTTTCGAGACTGGTCCCAGTGTTGTTGCTGGTATCAGTCTTTTTCCCAGTAACCAGTCCTGTATGGGTACCAGTCTCGGTGCTTGTTCTGTTTTCAGTCTTGGTCTCTGTCACATTCACAGAGTATATATGGTCCCAGAGGTGGTTCCGGTGCCAGTGTTGGTCCCAGAGTGCTCATAGTGCCCATCTCAGTGTCGGTGCTGATTCCAATGACGGTACTGGTCCCGGAGTGCTATTAGTGCCAATCTCAGTCTTGGTACTGGTTCTGGTTCCGGTGCTGGTCTCAGGGTTCTCATTGTGCCAATCTCAGTCTCAGTGCTGGTCCTGGTGCCGGTGCTTGTCCCAGAGATTTCATAATACCAATCTCAGTCTAAGTGCGGGTTCAGGTGCTGGTCCCAGAGTGCTCATAGCGCCAATCTCATTCTCGGTGCTGGTTCTGGTGCCGCTCTCATTCTCAGCCCCGGAGTTGTGCCGCTCCCAGTCCCAGAATTCTCCCGTGGCTGGTCCCAGTGTTGGTGCTAGTCTCAGTCTTGGTCCCAGCGCCATTCCTATATGGGTAGCAGTCTCGGTGCTGGTTCTGCTTTCAGTATTGGTCTCAGTCCCATTCCCAGAGTGGTTCTGGTCCCAGAGCTGGTTCCGGTGCCAGTGCTGGTCCCAGAGTGCTCATAGTGCCAATCTCAGTCTCGGCGCTGGTTCCGGTGCCGGTGCTGCTCCCAGAGTGCTCGTGGTTCCAATCTCAGTCTCAGTGCTGGTTCTTGTGCTGGTCCCAGAGTGCTCATACTGCCAATCACAGTCTCGGTGCTGGTTCCGGTGCCGGTGCTGGTCCCAGAGTGCTCAGAGTTTCAGTCTCAGTCTCAGTGCTGGTTCTGGTGCTGGTCCCAGAGTGCTCATAGCGCCAATCTCAGTTCTCGGTGCTTGTACTGGTGTTGGTCCCAGTCCCAGAATTGTTTCGAGGCAGGTCCCAGTGTTGTTGCTGGTATCGGTGTTGGTCCCAGTGCCAGTCCTGTATGGGTACCAGTCACCGTGCTGTTTCTCTTTTCAGTCCTGGTCTCAGTGACATTCTCAGAATGGTTCTGGGACCAGAGCTGGTTTCGGTGGCAGTGCTGGTCCCAGAGTGCTCATAGTGCCAATTTTAGTCTCGGTGCTGGTTCCGGTGCAACCCTGATTATCAGCCCCGGAGTTGTGCGGCTCCCAGTTCCAGAATTCTCCCGGTGCCTCTCCTAGTGTTGGTGGTAATCTCAGTCTTGGTCCCAGTGCCAGTCCTATATGGGTTCCAGTCTCGGTGCTGGTTCTGCTTTCAGTCTTAGTCTCAGTCACATTCACAGAGTGGTTCTGGTCCCAGAGCTGGTTCCGGTGCCAGTGCTGGTCCTAGAGTGCTCATAGTGCCAATCTCAGTCTCGATGCTGGTTCTGGTTCCGGTGCTGCAACAGAGTGCTCTTAGTTCCAATCTAAGTCTCAGTGCTGGTTCTCGTGCTCGTCCCAGAGTGCTCATAGTGCCAATCTCAGTTTCGGTACTGGTTCCGGTGCCGGTGCTGGTCCCAGAGTGCTCATAGTGCCAATCTCATTCTCGGTGCTGGTTCGGATGCCGGTGCTAGTCCCGGAGTGCTCATAGTGGCAATCTGAGTCTCAATGCTGGCTCTGGTGCTGGTCCCAGAGTGCTCATAGTGCCAATATCCATCTCGCTGCAGATTCCGGTGCTGGTGCTGGTCCCAGAGTGTTCATAGTGCCAATCTCAGTCTCGGTGCTGGTTGCGGGGCCGGTGCTGGTTCTAGAGTGCTCATAGTGACAATCTCAGTACCAGTGCTGGCTCTGGTCTTGGTCCCAGAGTGTTCATAGTGCCAATCTCAGTCTCGGTGCTGGTGCTGGTTCCGGTGCTGGTCCCAGAGTGCTCAAAGTTCAAATCTAAGTCACAGTGCTGGTTCTGGTGCTCGTCCCAGAGTGCTCATAGTGCCAATATCTTTCTCGGTGCTGGTTGCGGTGCCGGTGCTGGTCCCACAGTGCTAATAGTGCCAATCTCAGTCTGAGTGCTGGTTCGGATGCCCGTGCTGGTCCAGGAGTGGTCATAGTGCCAATCTCAGTCTCGGTGCTGGTTCCGGTGCCGGTGCTGGTCCCAGAGTGCTCATACTGCCAATCTCAGTCTCAGTGCTGGTTCAGCTGCTGGTCCCAGACTGCTCATAGTACCAATCTCAGTCTCGGTGCTGCTTCTACTGCCTGTGCTGGCCTCAGAGTTCTCCAAGTGCCAATCCCAGTCTAGGTGCTGGTTCTGGTGCCGCTCTCAGTCTCAGCCCCGGAGTTGTACCACTCCCAGTCACAGAATTCTTTCGAGGCTGGTCCCAGTGGTGTTGCTTGTATCAGTCTTTGTCCCCGTAACCAATTCTGTATGGGTACCAGTCTCGATGCTGGTTCTGTTTTCAGTCTTGGTCTCTGTCAAATTCACAGAGTGTTTCAAGTCCCAGAGTTGGTTCCGGTGCCAGTGCTGGTCCCAGAGTGCTCATAGTGCCAATCCAAGTCTCGGCGCTGGTTCCGGTGCTGGTGCTGGTCCCAGAGTGCTCGTAGTTCCAATCTCAGTCTCAAAGCTGGTTCTGGTGCCGCTCTCAGTCTCAGCCCCGGAGTTGTACCGCTCCCAGTCTTAGAATTCTTTCGAGGCTGGTCTCAGTGTTGTTGCTGGTATCAGTCTTTTTCCCAGTAACTAGTCCTGTATGGGTACCAGTCTCGGTGCTGGTTCTGTTTTCATTCCTGGTCTCTCTCACATTCACAGAGTATTTATGGTCCAAGAGCTGGTTCCGGTGCCAGTGTTGGTCCCAGAGTGCTCATAGTGCCAATCTCAGTCTCGGTGCTGATTCCAATGACGGTGCTGGTCCCGGAGTGCTATTAGAGCCAATCTCACTCTTGGTACTGGTTCTGGTTCCGGTGCTGGTTCCAAAGTGCTCATAGTGCCAATCTCAGTCTCGGTGCTGCATCGGATGCCGGTGCTGATCCCGGAGTATTCATAGAGCCAATCTCAGTCTCAGTGCTGGTACTGGTGCTGGACCCAGAGTGCTCATACTTCCAATCTCAGTCTCCGTGCTGGTTCCGGTGCCGGTGCTGGTCCCAGAGTGGTCATAGTGCCAATCTCAGTCTCGGTGTTGGTTCTGGTGCTGGTCCCAGAGTGCTCACAGTGCCAATCTCAGTCTCGGTGCTGGTTCCTGTGCCGGTGCTGGTCCCAGAGTGCTCGCAGTTCCAATCTCAGTCTGAAAGCTGCTTCCGAAGCCAGTGCTGGACCTGGAGTGGTCATAGTGCCAATCTCAGTCTCAGTGCTGCTTCTGGTGCCGGTGATGGTCCCAGAGTGCTCATAGGGCCAATCTGTGTCTTGGTGCTGGTTCTGGTTCCGGTGCTGGTCCCAGAGTTCTCATTGTGCCAATCTCAGTCTCAGTGCTGGTCCCGGTGCCGGTGATGGTCCCACAGAGTTCATAATGCCAATCTCAATCTAAGTGCGGGTTCAGGTGCTGGTCCCAGAGTGCTCATAGCGCCAATCTCATTCTCCGTGGTGGTTCTGGTGCCGCTCTCATTCTCAGCCCCGGAGTTTTGCCGCTCACAGTCCCAGAATTCTCCCGTGGCTGGTCCCAGTGTTGGTGCTAGTCTCAGTCTTGGTCCCAGCGCCATTCCTATATGGGTACCAGTCTCGGTGCTGGTTCTGCTGCCAGTATTGGTCTCAGTCCCATTCCCAGAGTGGTTCTGGTCCCAGAGCTGGTTCCAGTGCCAGTGCTGGTCCCAGAGTGCTCATAGTGCCAATCTCAGTCTCGGTGCTGGTTCCGGTGCCGGTGCTGGTCCCACAGTTCTCATAGTGCCAATCTCAGTCTGAGTGCTGGTTCGCATGTCGGAGCGGGTCCAGGAGTGGTCATAGTGCCAATCTCAGTCTCGGTGCCGGTTCTTGTGCAGGTGCTGGTCCCAGAGTGCTCATAGTTCCAATCTCAGTCTCAGTGGTGGTTATGGTGCTTGTCCCAGAGTTCTAATAGTGCGAATCTCAGTCTCGGTGCTGCTTCTAGTGACTGTGCTGGTCTCAGAGTGCTCCAAGTGCCTATCTCAGTCTAGGTGCTGGTTCTGGTGCCGCTCTCAGTCTCAGCCCCGGAGTTGTACCGCTCCCAGTCCCAGAATTCTTTCGAGACTGGTCCCAGTGTTGTTGCTGGTATCAGTCTTTTTCCCAGTAACCAGTCCTGTATGGGTACCAGTCTCGGTGCTTGTTCTGTTTTCAGTCTTGGTCTCTGTCACATTCATAGAGTAATTATGGTCCCAGAGCTGGTTCCGGTGCCAGTGTTGGTCCCAGAGTGCTCATAGTGCCCATCTCAGTGTCGGTGCTGATTCCAATGATGGTACTGGTCCCGGAGGGCTATTAGTGCCAATCTCAGTCTTGGTACTGGTTCTGGTTCCGGTGCTGGTCTCAGGGTTCTCATTGTGCCAATCTCAGTCTCAGTGCTGGTCCTGGTGCCGGTGCTTGTCCCAGAGATTTCATAATACCAATCTCAGTCTAAGTGCGGGTTCAGGTGCTGGTCCCAGAGTGCTCATAGCGCCAATCTCATTCTCGGTGCTGGTTCTGGTGCCGCTCTCATTCTCAGCCCCGGAGTTGTGCCGCTCCCAGTCCCAGAATTCTCCCGTGGCTGGTCCCAGTGTTGGTGCTAGTCTCAGTCTTGGTCCCAGCGCCATTCCTATATGGGTACCAGTCTCGGTGCTGGTTCTGCTTTCAGTATTGGTCTCAGTCCCATTCCCAGAGTGGTTCTGGTCCCAGAGCTGGTTCCGGTGCCAGTGCTGGTCCCAGAGTGCTCATAGTGCCAATCTCAGTCTCGGCGCTGGTTCCGGTGCCGGTGCTGCTCCCAGAGTGCTCGTGGTTCCAATCTCAGTCTCAGTGCTGGTTCTTGTGCTGGTCCGAGAGTGCTCATACTGCCAATCACAGTCTCAGTGCTGGTTCCGGTGCCGGTGCTGGTCCCAGAGTGCTCAGAGTTTCAGTCTCAGTCTCAGTGCTGGTTCTGGTGCTGGTCCCAGAGTGCTCATAGCGCCAATCTCAGTTCTCGGTGCTTGTACTGGTGTTGGTCCCAGTCCCAGAATTGTTTCGAGGCTGGTCCCAGTGTTGTTGCTGGTATCGGTGTTGGTCCCAGTGCCAGTCCTGTATGGGTACCAGTCACCGTGCTGTTTCTCTTTTCAGTCCTGGTCTCAGTGACATTCTCAGAATGGTTCTGGGACCAGAGCTGGTTTCGGTGGCAGTGTTGGTCCCAAAGTGCTCATAGTGCCAATTTTAGTCTCGGTGCTGGTTCCGGTGCCGGTGCTGGTCCCAGAGTGCTCATAATGCCAATCTCTTTCTCGGTGCTGCTTCCGGTGCCGGTGCTGGTCCCAGAGTGCTCATAGTGCCAATCTCAGTCTCGGTGCTGCATCGGATGCCGCTGCTGATCCCGGAGTACTCATAGAGCCAATCTCAGTCTCAGTGCTGGTACTGTTGCTGGACCCAGAGTGCTCATACTGCCAATCCCAGTCTCCGTGCTGGTTCTGGTGCTGGCGCTTGTCCCAGAGTGCTCATAGTGCCAATCTAGGTCTCGGTGCTGGTTCTGTTGCCAGTGCTGCTCCCAGAGCGCTCCAAGTGCCAATCTTAGTCTCGGAGCTGGTTCAGGTGCCGCTCTCATCCTTAGTCCCAGAGTTGTGACGCTCCCAGTCCCAGAATTCTCTCGGTGCTGGACCCAGTGTTGGTCCATGTCTCAGCCTTGGTCCCAGTGACAGTTCTATATGGGCACCAGTATCGGTCCTGGTTCTGTTTTCAGTCTTGATCTCAGTCCAAGTCTCAGAGTGGTTCTAGTCGAAGAGCTGGTTCCGACGCCATTGCTGGTCCCAGAGTGCTCATAGTGCCAATGTCAGTCTTGGTGCTTGTTCCGGTGCCGGTGCTGGTCCCAGAATGCTCATAAGGCCAGTCTCAGTCTCAGTGCTGGTTCTGGTGCCGGTGCTGCTCCCAGAGTGCTCATAGTGCCACTCTCAGTCTCAGTGCTGGTTCCGGTGCCGGTGCTGGTGCCAGAGTGCTTATAGCTTCAATCTCAGTCTCGGTGCTGGTTCTTATGCCGGTGCCGTTCCCGGAGTGGTCATTGTTCCAATCTCAATGTCGGTGCTGCCCATAGTACCAATCTCAGTCTCGGTGCTGCTTCTACTGCCTGTGCTGGCCTCAGAGTTCTCCAAGTGTCAATCCCAGTCTAGGTGCTGGTTCTGGTGCCGCTCTCAGTCTCAGCCCCGGAGTTGTACCACTCCCAGTCCCAGAATTCTTTCGAGGCTGGTCCCAGTGTTGTTGCTTGTATCAGTCTTTGTCCCCGTAACCAATTCTGTATGGGTACCAGTCTCGATGCTGGTTCTGTTTTCAGTCTTGGTCTCTGTCAAATTCACAGAGTGTCTCAAGTCCCAGAGTTGGTTCCGGTGCCAGTGCTGGTCCCAGAGTGCTCATAGTGCCAATCAAAGTCTCGGCGCTGGTTCCGGTGCTGGTGCTGGTCCCAGAGTGCTCGTAGTTCCAATCTCAGTCTCAAAGCTGGTTCTGGTGCCGCTCTCAGTCTCAGCCCCGGAGTTGTACCGCTCCCAGTCTTAGAATTCTTTAGAGGCTGGTCCCAGTGTTGTTGCTGGTATCAGTCTTTTTCCCAGTAACTAGTCCTGTATGGGTACCAGTCTCGGTGCTGGTTCTGTTTTCATTCTTGGTCTCTGTCACATTCACAGAGTATTTATGGTCCCAGAGCTGGTTCCGGTGCCAGTGCTGGTCCCAGAGTGCTCATAGTGCCAATCTCAGTCTCGGTGCTGATTCCAATGACGGTGCTGGTCCCGGAGTGCTATTAGTGCCAATCTCACTCTTGGTACTGGTTCTGGTTCCGGTGCTGGTTCCAAAGTGCTCATAGTGCCAATCTCCGTCTCGGTGCTGGTTCGGATGCCGCTGCTGGTCACGGAGTGCTCATAGTGCCAATCTCAGTCACAGTGCTGCGTGTGGTGCTGGTCCCAGAGTGCTCATAGTGCCCATCTCCGTCTCGGTGAAGATTCCGGTGCCGGTGCTGGTCCCGGAGTGGTCATAGTGCCAATCTCAGTCTCAGTGTTGGTTCTGGTGCTGGTCCCAGAGTGCTCACAGTGCCAATCTCATTCTCGGCGCTGGTTCCTGTGCCGGTGCTGGCCCCAGAGTGCTCGCAGTTCCAATCTCAGACTGAAAGCTGGTTCCGAAGCCAGTGCTGGACCTGGAGTGGTCATAGTGCCAATCTCAGTCTCAGTGCTGCTTCTGGTGCCGGTGATGGTCCCAGAGTGCTCATAGGGCCAATCTGAGTCTTGGTGCTGGTCCTAGTTCCGGTGCAGGTCCCAGAGTTCTCATTGTACCAATCTCTGTCTCGGTGCTGGTTCTGGTGCCGGTGCTGATCCCAGAGTGTTCATACTTCCAATTTCTGTCTCAGTGCTGGTTCTGGTGCTGGTCCCAGAGTGCACATAGTGCCAATCGTAGTCTCGTTGCTTGTTCAGGTGCCGGAGCTGGTCCCAGAGTGCACATACTGCCAATCTCAGTGTCAGTGCAGGTTCAGGTGCTGGTCCCAGACTGCTCGTAGTGCCAATCTCAGTCTCGGTACTGCTTCTAATGCCTGTGCTGGTCTCAGAGTGCTCCAAGTGCCACTCTCAGTCTAGGTGCTGGTTCTGGTGCCGCTCTCAGTCTCAGCCCCGGAGTTGTACTGTTCCCAGTCCCAGAATTCTTTCGAGGCTGGTCCCAGTGATGTTGCTGATATCAGTCTTTGACCCAGTACCCAGTTCTGTATGGGTACCAGTCTCGATGCTGGTTCTGTTTTCAGTCATGTTCTCAGTCACATTCACAGAGTGTTTCTGGTTGCAGAGTTTGTTCCGATGCCAGTGCTGGTCCCAGAGTGCTCATAGTGCCAATCTCAGTCTCGGCGCTGGTTCCGGTGCCGGTGCTGGTCCCAGAGTGCTCGTAGTTTTAATCTCAGTCTCATAGCTGGTTCCGAAGCCAGTGCTGGTCCCAGAGTGGTCATAGTGCCAATCTCAGTCTCGGTGCTGATTCCAATGACGGTGCTGGTCCCGGAGTGCCATTAGTGCCAATCTAAATCTTGGTACTTGTTCTGGTTCCGGTGCTGGTCTCGAAGTGCTCATAGTGCCAATCTCAGTCTCAGTGCTGTGTCTGGTGCTGGTCCCAGAGTGCTGATTGTGCCAATATCCGTCTCCGTGATGATTCCGGTGCTGGTGCTGGTCCTGGAGTGGTCATAGTGCCAATCTCAGTCCAAGTGCTGGTTCTGGTGCTGGTCCCAGAGTGCTCATAGTGCCAATCTCAGTCTCGGCGCTGGTTCCGGTGCCGGTGCTGGTCCCAGAGTGCTCGTAGTTCCAATCTCAGTCTCAAAGCGGGTTCTGAAGCCAGTGCTGGACCTGGAGTGGTCATAATGCCAATCTCAGTCTCAGTGCTGCTTCTGGTGCCGGTGCTGGTCCCAGAGTGCTCATAGTGCCAATTTGTGTCTTGGTGCTGGTTCTGGTTTTGGTGCTGGTCCCAGAGATCTCATTGTGCCAATCTCAGTCTCGGTGCTGCTTCTAGTTCCTGTGCTGGTCTCAGAGTGCTCCAAGTGCCTATCTCAGTCTAGGTGCTGGTTCTGGTGCCGCTCTCAGTCTCAGCCCTGGAGTTGTACCGCTCCCAGTCCCAGAATTCTTTCGAGACTGGTCCCAGTGTTGTTGCTGGTATCAGTCTTTTTCCCAGTAACCAGTCCTGTATGGGTACCAGTCTCGATGCTTGTTCTGTTTTCAGTCTTGGTCTCTGTCACATTCATAGAGTAATTATGGTCCCAGAGCTGGTTCCGGTGCCAGTGTTGGTCCCAGAGTGCTCATAGTGCCCATCTCAGTGTCGGTGCTGATTCCAATGATGGTACTGGTCCCGGAGTGCTATTAGTGCCAATCTCAGTCTTGGTACTGGTTCTGGTTCCGGTGCTGGTCTCAGGGTTCTCATTGTGCCAATCTCAGTCTCAGTGCTGGTCCTGGTGCCGGTGCTTGTCCCAGAGATTTCATAATACCAATCTCAGTCTAAGTGCGGGTTCAGGTGCTGGTCCCAGAGTGCTCATAGCGCCAATCTCATTCTCGGTGCTGGTTCTGGTGCCGCTCTCATTCTCAGCCCCGGAGTTGTGCCGCTCCCAGTCCCAGAATTCTCCCGTGGCTGGTCCCAGTGTTGGTGCTAGTCTCAGTCTTGGTCCCAGCGCCATTCCTATATGGGTACCAGTCTCGGTGCTGGTTCTGCTTTCAGTATTGGTCTCAGTCCCATTCCCAGAGTGGTTCTGGTCCCAGAGCTGGTTCCGGTGCCAGTGCTGGTCCCAGAGTGCTCATAGTGCCAATCTCAGTCTCGGCGCTGGTTCCGGTGCCGGTGCTGCTCCCAGAGTGCTCGTGGTTCCAATCTCAGTCTCAGTGCTGGTTCTTGTGCTGGTCCGAGAGTGCTCATACTGCCAATCACAGTCTCAGTGCTGGTTCCGGTGCCGGTGCTGGTCCCAGAGTGCTCAGAGTTTCAGTCTCAGTCTCAGTGCTGGTTCAGGTGCTGGTCCCAGAGTGCTCATAGCGCCAATCTCAGTTCTCGGTGCTTGTACTGGTGTTGGTCCCAGTCCCAGAATTGTTTCGAGGCTGGTCCCAGTGTTGTTGCTTGTATCGGTGTTGGTCCCAGTGCCAGTCCTGTATGGGTACCAGTCACCGTGCTGTTTCGCTTTTCAGTCCTGGTCTCAGTGACATTCTCAGAATGGTTCTGGGACCAGAGCTGGTTTCGGTGGCAGTGCTGGTCCCAGAGTGCTCATAGTGCCAATCTCAGACTCGGTGCTGGTTCCGGTGCCGGGGCTCGTCCCAGAGTGCTCATAGCGCCAATCTCTTTCTCGGTGCTGCTTCCGGTGCCGGTGCTGGTCCCAGAGTGCTCATAGTGCCAATCTCAGTCTCGGTGCTGCATCGGATGCCACTGCTGATCCCAAAGTATTCATAGTGCCAATCTCAGTCTCAGTGCTGGTACTGGTGCTGGACCCAGAGTGCTCATAGTGCCAATCTCAGTCTCCGTGCTGGTTCTGGTGCCGGCGCTTGTCCCAGAGTGCTCATAGTGCCAATCTAGGTCTCGGTGCTGGTTCTGTTGCCAGTGCTGCTCCCAGAGCGCTCCAAGTGCCAATCTTAGTCTCGGAGCTGGTTCAGGTGCCGCTCTCATCCTTAGTCCCGGAGTTGTGACGCTCCCAGTCCCAGAATTCTCCCGGTGCTGGACCCAGTGTTGGTCCATGTCTCAGCCTTGGTCCCAGTGACAGTTCTATATGGGCACCAGTATCGGTCCTAATTCTCTTTTCAGTCTTGATCTCAGTCCAAGTCTCAGAGTGGTTCTAGTCGAAGAGCTGGTTCCGACGCCATTGCTGGTCCCAGAGTGCTCATAGTGCCAATGTCAGTCTTGGTGCTTGTTCCGGTGCCGGTGCTGGTCCCAGAATGCTCATAAGGCCAGTCTCAGTCTCAGTGCTGGTTCTGGTGCCGGTGCTGCTCCCAGAGTGCTCATAGTGCCACTCTCAGTCTCAGTGCTGGTTCCGGTGCCGGTGCTGGTGCCAGAGTGCTTATAGCTTCAATCTCAGTCTCGGTGCTGGTTCTTATGCCGGTGCCGTTCCCGGAGTGGTCATTGTTCCAATCTCAATGTCGGTGCTGGTTGTCGTGCTGGTCCCAGAGTGCTCATAGTGCCAATCTCAGTTTCAATGCTGGTTCTGCTGCCAGTGCTGGTCCCATAGTTCTCCTAGTGCCAATCTCAGTCTCAGTGCTGGTTCTGGTGCTGGTCCCAGAGTTCTCATAGTGCCAATCTAATTTTCAGAGCATGTTCCAGTGTCAGTGCTGGTCCCAGAGTGCTCATAGTGCCAATCTCAGTCTCAGTGCTGGTACCAGTGCAGTTGCTGTTCTCAAAGTGCTCATAGTGCCATTCTCAGTCTCGGTGCTGGTTCTGGTGCAACCCTGATTATCAGCCCCGGAGTTGTGCGGCTCCCAGTTCCACAATTCTCCCGGTGCCTGTCCTAGTGTTGGTGGTAATCTCAGTCTTGGTCCCAGTGCCAGTCCTAAATGGGTTCCAGTCTTGGTGCTGGTTCTGCTTTCAGTCTTGGTCCCAGTCACATTCACAGAGTGGTTCTGGTCCCAGAGCTGGTTCCGGTGCCAGTGCTGCTCCCAGAGTGCTCATAGTGCCAATCTCAGTCTCAGTGCTGGTTCTGGTTTCGGTGCTGGTCCCAGAGTGCTCATAGTTCCAATCTAAGTCTCAGTGCTGGTTCTCGTGCTCGTCCCAGAGTGCTCATAGTGCCAATCTCAGTTTCGGTACTGGTTCCGGTGCCGGTGCTGGTCCCAGAGTGCTCATAGTGCCAATCTCATTCTCGGTGCTGGTTCGGATGCCGGTGCTAGTCCCGGAGTGCTCATAGTGGCAATCTGAGTCTCAGTGCTGGCTCTGGTGCTGGCCCCAGAGTGCTCATAGTGCCAATATACATCTCGCTGCAGATTCCGGTGCTGGTGCTGGTCCCAGAGTGTTCATAGTGCCAATCTCAGTCTCGGTGCTGGTTGCGGTGCTGGTGCTGGTCCCAGAGTGTTCATAGTGCCAATCTCAGTACCAGTGCTGGCTCTGGTCTTGGTCCCAGAGTGCTCATAGTGCCAATCTCAGTCTCGGTGCTGGTGCTGGTTCCGGTGCTGGTCCCAGAGTGCTCAAAGTTCAAATCTAAGTCACAGTGCTGGTTCCGGTGCTTGTCCCAGAGTGCTCATAGTGCCAATATCTTTCTCGGTGCTGGTTGCGGTGCCGGTGCTGGTCCCACAGAGCTAATAGTGCCAATCTCAGTCTGAGTGCTGGTTCGGATGCCCGTGCTGGTCCAGGAGTGGTCATAGTGCCAATCTCAGTCTCTGTGCTGCTTCCGGTGCCGGTGCTGGTCCCAGAGTGCTCATACTGCCAATCTCAGTCTCAGTGCTGGTTCAGCTGCTGGTCCCAGACTGCTCATAGTACCAATCTCAGTCTCGGTGCTGCTTCTACTGCCTGTGCTGGCCTCAGAGTTCTCCAAGTGCCAATCCCAGTCTAGGTGCTGGTTCTGGTGCCGCTCTCAGTCTCAGCCCCGGAGTTGTAACACTCCCAGTCACAGAATTCTTTCGAGGCTGGTCCCAGTGTTGTTGCTGGTATCAGTCTTTTTCCCAGTAACCAGTCATCTATGGGTACCAGTCTCGGTGCTGGTTCTGTTTTCATTCCTGGTCTCTGTCACATTCACAGAGTATTTATGGTCCAAGAGCTGGTTCCGGTGCCAGTGTTGTTCCTAGAGTGCTCATAGTGCCAATCTCAGTCTCGGTGCTGATTCCAATGACGGTGCTGGTCCCGGAGTGCTATTAGTGCCAATCTCACTCTTGGTACTGGTTCTGGTTCCGGTGCTGGTCCCAGAGTGCTCATAGTGCCAATCTCAGTCTCGGTGCTGGTTCGGATGCCGGTGCTGGTCCCAGAGTGCTCATAGTGCCAATCTCAGTCTCAGTGCTGGGTGTGGTGCTGGTCCCAGAGTGCTCATAGTGCCAATCTCCGTCTCGGTGCAGATTCCGGTGCCGGTGCTGGTCCCGGAGTGGTCATAGTGCCAATCTCAGTCTCATTGCTGGTTCTGGTGCTGGTCCCAGAGTGCTCGTAGCTCCAATCTCAGACTCAAAGCTGGTTCCGAAAACAGTGCTGGACCTGGAGTGGTCATAGCGCCAATCTCAGTCTCAGTGCTGCTTCTGGTGCGGGTGCTGGTCCCAGAGTGCTCATAGTGCCAATCTGAGTCTTGGTGCTGGTCCTAGTTCCGGTGCAGGTTAAAGAGTTCTCATTGTACCAATCTCTGTCTCGGTGCTGGTTCTGGTGCCGGTGCTGGTCCCAGAGTGTTCATAGTTCCAATTTCTGTCTCAGTGCTGGTTCTGGTGCTGGTCCCAGAGTGCACATAGTGCCAATCGCAGTCTCGTTGCTTGTTCAGGTGCCGGAGCTGGTCCCAGAGTGCACATACTGCCAATCTCAGTGTCAGTGCAGGTTCAGGTGCTGGTCCCAGACTGCTCGTAGTGCCAATCTCAGTCTCGGTACTGCTTCTAATGCCTGTGCTGGTCTCAGAGTGCTCCAAGTGCCACTCTCAGTCTAGGTGCTGGTTCTGGTGCCGCTCTCAGTCTCAGCCCCGGAGTTGTACTGTTCCCAGTCCCAGAATTCTTTCGAGGCTGGTCCCAGTGATGTTGCTGATATCAGTCTTTGACCCAGTACCCAGTTCTGTATGGGTACCAGTCTCGATGCTGGTTCTGTTTTCAGTCATGTTCTCAGTCACATTCACAGAGTGTTTCTGGTTGCAGAGTTGGTTCCGATGCCAGTGCTGGTCCCAGAGTGCTCATAGTGCCAATCTCAGTCTCGGCGCTGGTTCCGGTGCCGGTGCTGGTCCCAGAGTGCTCGTAGTTTTAATCTCAGTCTCATAGCTGGTTCCGAAGCCAGTGCTGGTCCCAGAGTGGTCATAGTGCCAATCTCAGTCTCGGTGCTGATTCCAATGACGGTGCTGGTCCCGGAGTGCCATTAGTGCCAATCTCAATCTTGGTACTTGTTCTGGTTCCGGTGCTGGTCTCGAAGTGCTCATAGTGCCAATCTCAGTCTCAGTGCTGTGTCTGGTGCTGGTCCCAGAGTGCTGATTGTGCCAATATCCGTCTCCGTGATGATTCCGGTGCCGGTGCTGGTCCTGGAGTGGTCATAGTGCCAATCTCAGTCCAAGTGCTGGTTCTGGTGCTGGTCCCAGAGTGCTCATAGTGCCAATCTCAGTCTCGGCGCTGGTTCCGGTGCCGGTGCTGGTCCCAGAATGCTCATAAGGCCAGTCTCAGTCTCAGTGCTGGTTCTGGTGCCGGTGCTGCTCCCAGAGTGCTCATAGTGCCACTCTCAGTCTCAGTGCTGCTTCTGGTGCCGGTGCTGGTCCCAGAGTGCTCATAGTGCCAATCTGTGTCTTGGTGCTGGTTCAGGTTCCGGTGCTGGTCCCAGAGATCTCATTATGCCAATCTCAGTCTCAGTGCTGGTCCCGGTGCCGGTGCTGGTACCACAGAGTTCATAATGCCAATCTCAATCTAAGTGCGGGTTCAGGTGCTGGTCCCAGAGTGCTCATAGCGCCAATCTCATTCTCCGTGGTGGTTCTGGTGCCGCTCTCATTCTCAGCCCCGGAGTTTTGCCGCTCACAGTCCCAGAATTCTTCCGTGGCTGGTCCCAGTGTTGGTGCTAGTCTCAGTCTTGGTCCCAGCGCCATTCCTATATGGGTACCAGTCTCGGTGCTGGTTCTGCTGCCAGTATTGGTCTCAGTCCCATTCCCAGAGTGGTTCTGGTCCCAGAGCTGGTTCCAGTGCCAGTGCTGGTCCCAGAATGCTCAAAGTGCCAGTCTCAGTCTCGGTGCTGGTTCCGGTGCCGGTGCTGGTCCCACAGTTCTCATAGTGCCAATCTCAGTCTGAGTGCTGGTTCGCATGTCGGTGCGGGTCCAGGAGTGGTCATAGTGCCAATCTCAGTCTCGGTGCTGGTTCTGGTGCAGGTGCTGGTCCCAGAGTGCTCATAGTTCCAATCTCAGTCTCAGTGCTGTTTGTGGTGCTTGTCCCAGAGTTCTAATAGTGCGAATCTCAGTCTCAGTGCTGCTTCTAGTGCCTGTGCTGGTCTCAGAGTGCTCCAAGTGCCTATCTCAGTCTAGGTGCTGGTTCTGGTGCCGCTCTCAGTCTCAGCCCCGGAGTTGTACCGCTCCCAGTCCCAGAATTCTTTCGAGACTGGTCCCAGTGTTGTTGCTGGTATCAGTCTTTTTCCCAGTAACCAGTCCTGTATGGGTACCAGTCTCGGTGCTTGTTCTGTTTTCAGTCTTGGTCTCTGTCACATTCACAGAGTAATTAGGGTCCCAGAGCTGGTTCCGGTGCCAGTGTTGGTCCCAGAGTGCTCATGGTGCCCATCTCAGTGTCGGTGCTGATTCCAATGACGGTACTGGTCCCGGAGTGCTATTAGTGCCAATCTCAGTATTGGTACTGGTTCTGGTTCCGGTGCTGGTCTCAGGGTTCTCATTGTGCCAATCTCAGTCTTAGTGCTGGTCCTGGTGCCGGTGCTTGTCCCAGAGATTTCATAATACCAATCTCAGTCTAAGTGCGGGTTCAGGTGCTGGTCCCAGAGTGCTCATAGCGCCAATCTCATTCTCGGTGCTGGTTCTGGTGCCGCTCTCATTCTCAGCCCCGGAGTTGTGCTGCTCCCAGTCCAAGAATTCTCTTGTGGCTTGTCCCAGTGTTGGTGCTAGTCTCAGTCTTGGTCCCAGCGCCATTCCTATATGGGTACCAGTCTCGGTGCTGGTTCTGCTTTCAGTATTGGTCTCAGTCCCATTCCCAGAGTGGTTCTGGTCCCAGAGCTGGTTCCGGTGCCAGTGCTGGTCCCAGAGTGCTCATAGTGCCAATCTCAGTCTCGGCGCTGGTTCCGGTGCCGGTGCTGCTCCCAGAGTGCTCGTGGTTCCAATCTCAGTCTCAGTGCTGGTTCTTGTGCTGGTCCGAGAGTGCTCATACTGCCAATCACAGTCTCAGTGCTGGTTCTGGTGCTGGTCCCAGAGTGCTCATAGCGCCAATCTCAGTTCTCGGTGCTTGTACTGGTGTTGGTCCTAGTCCCAGAATTGTTTCGAGGCTGGTCCCAGTGTTGTTGCTGGTATCGGTGTTGGTCCCAGTGCCAGTCCTGTATGGGTACCAGTCACCGTGCTGTTTCTCTTTTCAGTCCTGGTCTCAGTGACATTCTCAGAATGGTTCTGGGACCAGAGCTGGTTTCGGTGGCAGTGCTGGTCCCAGAGTGCTCATAGTGCCAATTTAAGTCTCGGTGCTGGTTCCGGTGCCGGTGCTGGTCCCAGAGTGCTCATAATGCCAATCTCTTTCTCGGTGCTGCTTCCGGTGCCGGTGCTGGTCCCAGAGTGCTCATAGTGCCAATCTCAGTCTTGGTGCTGCATCGGATGCCGCTGCTGATCTAGGAGTATTCATAGAGCCAATCTCAGTCTCAGTGCTGGTACTGGTGCTGGACCCAGAGTGCTCATACTGCCAATCCCAGTCTCCGTGCTGGTTCTGGTGCTGGCGCTTGTCCCAGAGTGCTCATAGTGCCAATCTAGGTCTCGGTGCTGGTTCTGTTGCCAGTGCTGCTCCCAGAGCGCTCCAAGTGCCAATCTTAGTCTCGGAGCTGGTTCAGGTGCCGCTCTCATCCTTAGTCCCGGAGTTGTGACGCTCCCAGTCCCAGAATTCTCCCGGTGCTGGACCCAGTGTTGGTCCATGTCTCAGCCTTGGTCCCAGTGACAGTTCTATATGGGCACCAGTATCGGTCCTGGTTCTGTTTTCAGTCTTGATCTCAGTCCAAGTCTCAGAGTGGTTCTAGTCGAAGAGCTGGTTCCGACGCCATTGCTGGTCCCAGAGTGCTCATAGTGCCAATGTCAGTCTTGGTGCTTGTTCCGGTGCCGGTGTTGGTCCCAGAATGCTCATAAGGCCAGTCTCAGTCTCAGTGCTGGTTCTGGTGCCGGTGCTGCTCCCAGAGTGCTCATAGTGCCACTCTCAGTCTCAGTGCTGGTTCTGGTGCCGGTGCTGGTGCCAGAGTGCTTATAGCTTCAATCTCAGTCTCGGTGCTGGTTCTTATGCCGGTGCCGTTCCCGGAGTGGTCATTGTTCCAATCTCAATGTCGGTGCTGGTTGTGGTGCTGGTCCCAGAGTGCTCATAGTGCCAATCTCAGTTTCAATGCTGGTTCTGCTGCCAGTGCTGGTCCCATAGTTCTCCTAGTGCCAATCTCAGTCTCAGTGCTGGTTCTGGTGCTGGTCCCAGAGTGCTCGCAGTTCCAATCTCAGACTGAAAGCTGGTTCCGAAGCCAGTGCTGGACCTGGAGTGGTCATAGTGCCAATCTCAGTCTCAGTGCTGCTTCTGGTGCCGGTGATGGTCCCAGAGTTCTCATAGGGCCAATCTGAGTCTTGGTGCTGGTCCTAGTTCCGGTGCAGGTCCCAGAGTTCTCATTGTACCAATCTCTGTCTCGGTGCTGGTTCTGGTGCCGGTGCTGGTCCCAGAGTGTTCATAGTTCCAATTTCTGTCTCAGTGCTGGTTCTGGTGCTGGTCCCAGAGTGCACATAGTGCCAATCGCAGTCTCGTTGCTTGTTCAGGTGCCGGAGCTGGTCCCAGAGTGCACATACTGCCAATCTCAGTGTCAGTGCAGGTTCAGGTGCTGGTCCCAGACTGCTCGTAGTGCCAATCTCAGTCTCGGTACTGCTTCTAATGCCTGTGCTGGTCTCAGAGTGCTCCAAGTGCCACTCTCAGTCTAGGTGCTGGTTCTGGTGCCGCTCTCAGTCTCAGCCCCGGAGTTGTACTGTTCCCAGTCCCAGAATTCTTTCGAGGCTGGTCCCAGTGATGTTGCTGATATCAGTCTTTGACCCAGTACCCAGTTCTGTATGGGTACCAGTCTCGATGCTGGTTCTGTTTTCAGTCATGTTCTCAGTCACATTCACAGAGTGTTTCTGGTTGCAGAGTTGGTTCCGATGCCAGTGCTGGTCCCAAAGTGCTCATAGTGCCAATCTCAGTCTCGGCGCTGGTTCCGGTGCCGGTGCTGGTCCCGGACTGCCATTAGTGCCAATCTCAATCTTGGTACTTGTTCTGGTTCCGGTGCTGGTCTCGAAGTGCTCATAGTGCCAATCTCAGTCTCAGTGCTGTGTCTGGTGCTGGTCCCAGAGTGCTGATTGTGCCAATATCCGTCTCCGTGATGATTCCGGTGCTGGTGCTGGTCCTGGAGTGGTCATAGTGCCAATCTCAGTCCAAGTGCTGGTTCTGGTGCTGGTCCCGGAGTGCTCATAGTGCCAATCTCAGTCTCGGTGCTTGTTCCGGTGCCGGTGCTGGTCCCAGAGTGCTCGTAGTTCCAATCTCAGACTCAAAGTTGGCTCTGAAGACAGTGCTGGACCTGGAGTGGTCATAGTGCCAATCTCAGTCTCAGTGCTGCTTCTGGTGCCGGTGCTGGTCCCAGAGTGCTCATAGTGCCAATTTGTGTCTTGGTGCTGGTTCTGGTTCCGGTGCTGGTCCCAGAGTTCTCATTGTGCCAATCTCAGTCTCGGTGCTGCTTCTAGTTCCTGTGCTGGTCTCAGAGTGCTCCAAGTGCCTATCTCAGTCTAGGTGCTGGTTCTGGTGCCGCTCTCAGTCTCAGCCCTGGAGTTGTACCGCTCCCAGTCCCAGAATTCTTTCGAGACTGGTCCCAGTGTTGTTGCTGGTATCAGTCTTTTTCCCAGTAACCAGTCCTGTATGGGTACCAGTCTCGGTGCTTGTTCTGTTTTCAGTCTTGGTCTCTGTCACATTCATAGAGTAATTATGGTCCCAGAGCTGGTTCCGGTGCCAGTGTTGGTCCCAGAGTGCTCATAGTGCCCATCTCAGTGTCGGTGCTGATTCCAATGATGGTACTGGTCCCGGAGGGCTATTAGTGCCAATCTCAGTCTTGGTACTGGTTCTGGTTCCGGTGCTGGTCTCAGGGTTCTCATTGTGCCAATCTCAGTCTCAGTGCTGGTCCTGGTGCCGGTGCTTGTCCCAGAAAGTTCATAATACCAATCTCAGTCTAAGTGCGGGTTCAGGTGCTGGTCCCAGAGTGCTCATAGCGCCAATCTCATTCTCGGTGCTGGTTCTGGTGCCGCTCTCATCCTCAGCCCCGGAGTTGTGCCGCTCCCAGTCCCAGAATTCTCCCGTGGCTGGTCCCAGTGTTGGTGCTAGTCTCAGTCTTGGTCCCAGCGCCATTTCTCTATGGGTACCAGTCTCGGTGCTGGTTCTGCTTTCAGTATTGGTCTCAGTCCCATTCCCAGAGTGGTTCTGGTCCCAGAGCTGGTTCCGGTGCCAGTGCTGGTCCCAGAGTGCTCATAGTGCCAATCTCAGTCTCGGCGCTGGTTCCGGTGCCGGTGCTGCTCCCAGAGTGCTCGTGGTTCCAATCTCAGTCTCAGTGCTGGTTCTTGTGCTGGTCCCAGAGTGCTCATACTGCCAATCACAGTCTCAGTGCTGGTTCCGGTGCCGGTGCTGGTCCCAGAGTGCTCAGAGTTTCAGTCTCAGTCTCAGTGCTGGTTCAGGTGCTGGTCCCAGAGTGCTCATAGCGCCAATCTCAGTTCTCGGTGCTTGTACTGGTGTTGGTCCCAGTCCCAGAATTGTTTCGAGGCTGGTCCCAGTGTTGTTGCTGGTATCGGTGTTGGTCCCAGTGCCAGTCCTGTATGGGTACCAGTCACCGTGCTGTTTCTCTTTTCAGTCCTGGTCTCAGTGACATTCTCAGAATGGTTCTGGGACCAGAGCTGGTTTCGGTGGCAGTGCTGGTCCCAGAGTGCTCATAGTGCCAATTTAAGTCTCGGTGCTGGTTCCGGTGCCGGTGCTGGTCCCAGAGTGCTCATAATGCCAATCTCTTTCTCGGTGCTGCTTCCGGTGCCGGTGCTGGTCCCAGAGTGCTCATAGTGCCAATCTCAGTCTCGGTGCTGCATCGGATGCCGCTGCTGATCCCGGAGTATTCATAGAGCCAATCTCAGTCTCTGTGCTGGTACTGGTGCTGGACCCAGAGTGCTCATACTGCCAATCTCAGTCTCCGTGCTGGTTCTGGTGCCGGCGCTTGTCTCAGAGTGCTCATAGTGCCAATCTAGGTCTCGGTGCTGGTTCTGTTGCCAGTGCTGCTCCCAGAGCGCTCCAAGTGCCAATCTTAGTCTCGGAGCTGGTTCAGGTGCCGCTCTCATCCTTAGTCCCGGAGTTGTGACGCTCCCAGTCCCAGAATTCTCCCGGTGCTGGACCCAGTGTTGGTCCATGTCTCAGCCTTGGTCCCAGTGACAGTTCTATATGGGCACCAGTATCGGTCCTGGTTCTGTTTTCAGTCTTGATCTCAGTCCAAGTCTCAGAGTGGTTCTAGTCGAAGAGCTGGTTCCGACGCCATTGCTGGTCCCAGAGTGCTCATAGTGCCAATGTCAGTCTTGGTGCTTGTTCCGGTGCCGGTGCTGGTCCCAGAATGCTCATAAGGCCAGTCTCAGTCTCAGTGCTGGTTCTGGTGCCGGTGCTGCTCCCAGAGTGCTCATAGTGCCACTCTCAGTCTCAGTGCTGGTTCCGGTGCCGGTGCTGGTGCCAGAGTGCTTATAGCTTCAATCTCAGTCTCGGTGCTGGTTCTTATGCCGGTGCCGTTCCCGGAGTGGTCATTGTTCCAATCTCAATGTCGGTGCTGGTTGTCGTGCTGGTCCAAGAGTGCTCATAGTGCCAATCTCAGTTTCAATGCTGGTTCTGCTGCCAGTGCTGGTCCCATAGTTCTCCTAGTGCCAATCTCAGTCTCACTGCTGGTTCTGGTGCTGGTCCCAGAGTTCTCATAGTGCCAATCTAATTTTCAGTGCTGATTCCAGTGCCAGTGCTGGTCCCAGAGTGCTCACAGTGCCAATCTCAGTCTCGGTGCTGGTACCAGTGCAGTTGCTGTTCTCAAAGTGCTCATAGTGCCATTCTCAGTCTCGGTGCTGGTTCTGGTGCAACCCTGATTATCAGCCCTGGAGTTGTGCGGCTCCCAGTTCCACAATTCTCCCGGTGCCTGTCCTAGTGTTGGTGGTAATCTCAGTCTTGGTCCCAGTGCCAGTCCTATATGGGTTCCAGTCTCGGTGCTGGTTCTGCTTTCAGTCTTAGTCTCAGTCACATTCACAGAGTGGTTCTGGTCCCAGAGCTGGTTCCGGTGCCAGTGCTGGTCCTAGAGTGCTCATAGTGCCAATCTCAGTCTCGATGCTGGTTCTGGTTCCGGTGCTGCTACCAGAGTGCTCTTAGTTCCAATCTAAGTCTCAGTGCTGGTTCTCGTGCTCGTCCCAGAGTGCTCCTAGTGCCAATCTCAGTTTCGGTACTGGTTCCGGTGCCGGTGCTGGTCCCAGAGTGCTCATAGTGCCAATCTCATTCTTGGTGCTGGTTCGGATGCCGGTGCTAGTCCCGGAGTGCTCATAGTGGCAATCTGAGTCTCAGTGCTGGCTCTGGTGCTGGCCCCAGAGTGCTCATAGTGCCAATATACATCTCGCTGCAGATTCCGGTGCTGGTGCTGGTCCCAGAGTGTTCATAGTGCCAATCTCAGTCTCGGTGCTGGTTGCGGGGCCGGTGCTGGTTCTAGAGTGCTCATAGTGACAATCTCAGTACCAGTGCTGGCTCTGGTCTTGGTCCCAGAGTGCTCATAGTGCCAATCTCAGTCTCGGTGCTGGTGCTGGTTCCGGTGCTGGTCCCAGAGTGCTCAAAGTTCAAATCTAAGTCACAGTGCTGGTTCCGGTGCTCGTCCCAGAGTGCTCATAGTGCCAATATCTTTCTCGGTGCTGGTTGCGGTGCCGGTGCTGGTCCCACAGAGCTAATAGTGCCAATCTCAGTCTGAGTGCTGGTTCGGATGCCCGTGCTGGTCCAGGAGTGGTCATAGTGCCAATCTCAGTCTCTGTGCTGCTTCCGGTGCCGGTGCTGGTCCCAGAGTGCTCATACTGCCAATCTCAGTCTCAGTGCTGGTTCAGCTGCTGGTCCCAGACTGCTCATAGTACCAATCTCAGTCTCGGTGCTGCTTCTACTGCCTGTGCTGGCCTCAGAGTTCTCCAAGTGCCAATCCCAGTCTAGGTGCTGGTTCTGGTGCCGCTCTCAGTCTCAGCCCCGGAGTTGTACCACTCCCAGTCACAGAATTCTTTCGAGGCTGGTCCCAGTGTTGTTGCTTGTATCAGTCTTTGTACCCGTAACCAATTCTGTATGGGTACCAGTCTCGATGCTGATTCTGTTTCAGTCTTGGTCTCTGTCAAATTCACAGAGTGTTTCAAGTCCCAGAGTTGGTTCCGGTGCCAGTGCTGGTCCCAGAGTGCTCATAGTGCCAATCCAAGTCTTGGCGCTGGTTCCGGTGCTGGTGCTGGTCCCAGAGTGCTCGTAGTTCCAATCTCAGTCTCAAAGCTGGTTCTGGTGCCGCTCTCAGTCTCAGCCCCGGAGTTGTACCGCTCCCAGTCTTAGAATTCTTTCGAGGCTGGTCCCAGTGTTGTTGCTGGTATCAGTCTTTTTCCCAGTAACTAGTCCTGTATGGGTACCAGTCTCGGTGCTGGTTCTGTTTTCATTCCTGGTCTCTCTCACATTCACAGAGTATTTATGGTCCAAGAGCTGGTTCCGGTGCCAGTGTTGTTCCTAGAGTGCTCATAGTGCCAATCTCAGTCTCGGTGCTGATTCCAATGACGGTGCTGGTCCCGGAGTGCTATTAGTGCCAATCTCACTCTTGGTACTGGTTCTGGTTCCGGTGCTGGTTCCAAAGTGCTCATAGTGCCAATCTCAGTCTCGGTGCTGGTTCGGATGCCGCTGCTGGTCACGGAGTGCTCATAGTGCCAATCTCAGTCACAGTGCTGGGTGTGGTGCTGGTCCCAGAGTGCTCATAGTGCCAATCTCCGTTTCGCTGCAGACTCCGGTGCCGGTGCTGGTCCCGGAGTGGTCATAGTGCCAATCTCAGTCTCAGTGTTGGTTCTGGTGCTGGTCCCAGAGTGCTCATAGTGCCAATCTCAGTCTCGGTGCTGGTTCCGGTGCCGGTGCTGGTCCCAGAGTGCTCGCAGTTCCAATCTCAATCTCCAAGCTGCTTCCGAAGCCAGTGCTGGACCTGGAGTGGTCATAGTGCCAATCTCAGTCTCAGTGCTGCTTCTGGTGCCGGTGGTGGTCCCAGAGTGCTCATAGGGCCAATCTGAGTCTTGGTGCTGGTCCTAGTTCCGGTGCAGGTCCCAGAGTTCTCATTGTACCAATCTCTGTCTCGGTGCTGGTTCTGGTGCCGGTGCTGGTCCCAGAGTGTTCATAGTTCCAATTTCTGTCTCAGTGCTGGTTCTGGTGCTGGTCCCAGAGTGCACATAGTGCCAATCGCAGTCTCGTTGCTTGTTCAGGTGCCGGAGCTGGTCCCAGAGTGCACATACTGCCAATCTCAGTGTCAGTGCAGGTTCAGGTGCTGGTCCCAGACTGCTCGTAGTGCCAATCTCAGTCTCGGTACTGCTTCTAATGCCTGTGCTGGTCTCAGAGTGCTCCAAGTGCCACTCTCAGTCTAGGTGCTGGTTCTGGTGCCGCTCTCAGTCTCAGCCCCGGAGTTGTACTGTTCCCAGTCCCAGAATTTTTTTGAGGCTGGTCCCAGTGATGTTGCTGATATCAGTCTTTCACCCAGTACCCAGTTCTGTATGGGTACCAGTCTCGATGCTGGTTCTGTTTTCAGTCATGTTCTCAGTCACATTCACAGAGTGTTTCTGGTTGCAGAGTTGGTTCCGATGCCAGTGCTGGTCCCAGAGTGCTCATAGTGCCAATCTCAGTCTCGGCGCTGGTTCCGGTGCCGGTGCTGGTCCCAGAGTGCTCGTTGTTTTAATCTCAGTCTCATAGCTGGTTCTGAAGCCAGTGCTGGTCCCAGAGTGGTCATAGTGCCAATCTCAGTCTCGGTGCTGATTCCAAGGACGGTGCTGGTCCCGGAGTGCTATTAGTGCCAATCTCAATCTTGGTACTTGTTCTGGTTCCGGTGCTGGTCTCGAAGTGGTCATAGTGCCAATCTCAGTCTCAGTGCTGTGTCTGGTGCTGGTCCCAGAGTGCTGATTGTGCCAATATCCGTATCCGTGATGATTCCGGTGCCGGTGCTGGTCCTGGAGTGGTCATAGTGCCAATCTCAGTCCAAGTGCTGGTTCTGGTGCAGGTCCCAGAGTGCTCATAGTGCCAATCTCAGTCTCGGCGCTGGTTCCGGTGCCGGTGCTGGTCCCAGAATGCTCATAAGGCCAGTCTCAGTCTCAGTGCTGGTTCTGGTGCCGGTGCTGCTCCCAGAGTGCTCATAGTTCCACTCTCAGTCTCAGTGCTGGTTCTGGTGCTGGTCCCAGAGTTCTCATAGTGCCAATCTAATTTTCAGTGCTGATTCCAGTGCCAATGCTGGTCCCCGAGTGCACCTAGTGCCAATCTCAGTCTCAGGGCTGGTTTTGGTGTTGGTCCCAGAGTGCTCACAGTGCCAATCTCAGTCTCGGTGCTGGTACCAGTGCAGTTGCTGTTCTCAAAGTGCTCATAGTGCCATTCTCAGTCTCGGTGCTGGTTCTGGTGCAACCCTGATTATCAGCCCCGGAGTTGTGCGGCTCCCAGTTCCAGAATTCTCCCGGTGCCTGTCCTAGTGTTGGTGGTAATCTCAGTCTTGGTCCCAGTGCCAGTCCTATATGGGTTCCAGTCTCGGTGCTGGTTCTGCTTTCAGTCTTAGTCTCAGTCACATTCACAGAGTGGTTCTGGTCCCAGAGCTGGTTCCGGTGCCAGTGCTGGTCCTAGAGTGCTCATAGTGCCAATCTCAGTCTCGATGCTGGTTCTGGTTCCGGTGCTGTTACCAGAATGCTCTTAGTTCCAATCTAAGTCTCAGTGCTGGTTCTCGTGCTCGTCCCAGAGTGCTCATAATGCCAATCTCAGTTTCGGTACTGGTTCCGGTGCCGGTGCTGGTCCCAGAGTGCTCATAGTGCCAATCTCATTCTCGGTGCTGGTTCGGATGCCGGTGCTAGTCCCGGAGTGCTCATAGTGGCAATCTGAGTCTCAATGCTGGCTCTGGTGCTGGTCCCAGAGTGCTCATAGTGCCAATATCCATCTCGCTGCAGATTCCGGTGCTGGTGCTGGTCCCAGAGTGTTCATAGTGCCAATCTCAGTCTCGGTGCTGGTTGCGGGGCCGGTGCTGGTTCTAGAGTGCTCATAGTGACAATCTCAGTACCAGTGCTGGCTCTGGTCTTGGTCCCAGAATGCTCATAGTGCCAATCTCAGTCTCGGTGCTGGTGCTGGTTCCGGTGCTGGTCCCAGAGTGCTCAAAGTTCAAATCTTAGTCACAGTGCTGGTTCTGGTGCTTGTCACAGAGTGCTCATAGTGCCAATATCTTTCTCGGTGCTGGTTGCGGTGCCGGTGCTGGTCCCACAGTGCTAATAGTGCCAATCTCAGTCTGAGTGCTGGTTCGGATGCCCGTGCTGGTCCAGGAGTGGTCATAGTGCCAATCTCAGTCTCGGTGCTGGTTCCGGTGCCGGTGCTGGTCCCAGAGTGCTCATACTGCCAATCTCAGTCTCAGTGCTGGTTCTGGTGCTGGTCCCAGACTGCTCATAGTGCCAATCTCAGTCTCGGTGCTGCTTCTACTGCCTGTGCTGGCCTCAGAGTTCTCCAAGTGCCAATCCCAGTCTAGGTGCTGGTTCTGGTGCCGCTCTCAGTCTCAGCCCCGGAGTTGTACCACTCCCAGTCACAGAATTCTTTCGAGGCTGGTCCCAGTGTTGTTGCTTGTATCAGTCTTTGTCCCCGTAACCAATTCTGTATGGGTACCAGTCTCGATGCTGGTTCTGTTTTCAGTCTTGGTCTCTGTCAAATTCACAAAGTGTTTCAAGTCCCAGAGTTGGTTCCGGTGCCAGTGCTGGTCCCAGAGGGTTCATAGTGCCAATCCAAGTCTCGGCGCTGGTTCCGGTGCTGGTGCTGGTCCCAGAGTGCTCGTAGTTCCAATCTCAGTCTCAAAGCTGGTTCTGGTGCCGCTCTCAGTCTCAGCCCCGGAGTTGTACCGCTCCCAGTCTTAGAATTATTTCGCGGCTGGTCTCAGTGTTGTTGCTGGTATCAGTCTTTTTCCCAGTAACTAGTCCTGTATGGGTACCAGTCTCGGTGCTGGTTCTGTTTTCATTCCTGGTTTCTCTCACATTCACAGAGTATTTATGGTCCAAGAGCTGGTTCCGGTGCCAGTGTTGGTCCCAGAGTGCTCATAGTGCCAATCTCAGTCTCGGTGCTGATTCCAATGACGGTGCTGGTCCCGGAGTGCTATTAGTGCCAATCTCAGTCTTGGTACTGGTTCTGGTTCCGGTGCTGGTCCCAAAGTGCTCATAGTGCCAATCTCAGTCTCAGTGCTGGGTGTGGTGCAGGTCCCAGAGTGCTCATAGTGCCCATCTCTGTCTCGGTGAAGATTCCGGTGCCGGTGCTGGTCCCGGAGTGGTCATAGTGCCAATCTCAGTCTCAGTGTTGGTTCTGGTGCTGGTCCCAGAGTGCTCACAGTGCCAATCTCAGTCTCGGCGCTGGTTCCTGTGCCGGTGCTGGTCCCAGAGTGCTCGCAGTTCCAATCTCAGTCTGAAAGCTGCTTCCTAAGCCAGTGCTGGACCTGGAGTGGTCATAGTGCCAATCTCAGTCTCAGTGCTGCTTCTGGTGCCGGTGATGGTCCCAGAGTGCTCATAGGGCCAATCTGAGTCTTGGTGCTGGTCCTAGTTCCGGTGCAGGTCCCAGAGTTCTCATTGTACCAATCTCTGTCTCGGTGCTGGTTCTGGTGCCGGTGCTGGTCCCAGAGTGTTCATAGTTCCAATTTCTGTCTCAGTGCTGGTTCTGGTGCTGGTCCCAGAGTGCACATAGTGCCAATCGCAGTCTCGTTGCTTGTTCAGGTGCCGGAGCTGGTCCCAGAGTGCACATACTGCCAATCTCAGTGTCAGTGCAGGTTCAGGTGCTGGTCCCAGACTGCTCGTAGTGCCAATCTCAGTCTCGGTACTGCTTCTAATGCCTGTGCTGGTCTCAGAGTGCTCCAAGTGCCACTCTCAGTCTAGGTGCTGGTTCTGGTGCCGCTCTCAGTCTCAGCCCCGGAGTTGTACTGTTCCCAGTCCCAGAATTCTTTCGAGGCTGGTCCCAGTGATGTTGCTGATATCAGTCTTTGACCCAGTACCCAGTTCTGTATGGGTACCAGTCTCGATGCTGGTTCTGTTTTCAGTCATGTTCTCAGTCACATTCACAGAGTGTTTCTGGTTGCAGAGTTTGTTCCGATGCCAGTGCTGGTCCCAGAGTGCTCATAGTGCCAATCTCAGTCTCGGCGCTGGTTCCGGTGCCGGTGCTGGTCCCAGAGTGCTCGTAGTTTTAATCTCAGTCTCATAGCTGGTTCCGAAGCCAGTGCTGGTCCCAGAGTGGTCATAGTGCCAATCTCAGTCTCGGTGCTGATTCCAATGACGGTGCTGGTCCCGGAGTGCCATTAGTGCCAATCTAAATCTTGGTACTTGTTCTGGTTCCGGTGCTGGTCTCGAAGTGCTCATAGTGCCAATCTCAGTCTCAGTGCTGTGTCTGGTGCTGGTCCCAGAGTGCTGATTGTGCAAATATCCGTCTCCGTGATGATTCCGGTGCTGGTGCTGGTCCCAGAGTGCTCATAGTGCCAATCTCAGTCTCGGCGCTGGTTCCGGTGCCGGTGCTGGTCCCAGAGTGCTCGTAGTTCCAATCTCAGTCTCGGCGCTGGTTCTGAAGCCAGTGCTGGACCTGGAGTGGTCATAATGCCAATCTCAGTCTCAGTGCTGCTTCTGGTGCCGGTGCTGGTCCCAGAGTGCTCATAGTGCCAATTTGTGTCTTGGTGCTGGTTCTGGTTCCGGTGCTGGTCCCAGAGATCTCATTGTGCCAATCTCAGTCTCGGTGCTGCTTCTAGTTCCTGTGCTGGTCTCAGAGTGCTCCAAGTGCCTATCTCAGTCTAGGTGCTGGTTCTGGTGCCGCTCTCAGTCTCAGCCCTGGAGTTGTACCGCTCCCAGTCCCAGAATTCTTTCGAGACTGGTCCCAGTGTTGTTGCTGGTATCAGTCTTTTTCCCAGTAACCAGTCCTGTATGGGTACCAGTCTCGATGCTTGTTCTGTTTTCAGTCTTGGTCTCTGTCACATTCATAGAGTAATTATGGTCCCAGAGCTGGTTCCGGTGCCAGTGTTGGTCCCAGAGTGCTCATAGTGCCCATCTCAGTGTCGGTGCTGATTCCAATGATGGTACTGGTCCCGGAGGGCTATTAGTGCCAATCTCAGTCTTGGTACTGGTTCTGGTTCCGGTGCTGGTCTCAGGGTTCTCATTGTGCCAATCTCAGTCTCAGTGCTGGTCCCGGTGCCGGTGCTGGTCCCAGAGAGTTCATAATGCCCATCTCAGTCTAAGTGCGGGTTCAGGTGCTGGTCCCAGAGTGCTCATAGCGCCAATCTCATTCTCGGTGCTGGTTCTGGTGCCGCTCTCATTCTCAGCCCCGGAGTTGTGCCGCTCCCAGTCCCAGAATTCTCCCGTGGCTGGTCCCAGTGTTGGTGCTAGTCTCAGTCTTGGTCCCAGCGCCATTCCTATATGGGTAGCAGTCTCGGTGCTGGTTCTGCTTTCAGTATTGGTCTCAGTCCCATTCCCAGAGTGGTTCTGGTCCCAGAGCTGGTTCCGGTGCCAGTGCTGGTCCCAGAGTGCTCATAGTGCCAATCTCAGTCTCGGCGCTGGTTCCGGTGCCGGTGCTGCTCCCAGAGTGCTCGTGGTTCCAATCTCAGTCTCAGTGCTGGTTCTTGTGCTGATCCGAGAGTGCTCATACTGCCAATCACAGTCTCAGTGCTGGTTCCGGTGCCGGTGCTGGTCCCAGAGTGCTCAGAGTTTCAGTCTCAGTCTCAGTGCTGGTTCAGGTGCTGGTCCCAGAGTGCTCATAGCGCCAATCTCAGTTCTCGGTGCTTGTACTGGTGTTGGTCCCAGTCCCAGAATTGTTTCGAGGCTGGTCCCAGTGTTGTTGCTTGTATCGGTGTTGGTCCCAGTGCCAGTCCTGTATGGGTACCAGTCACCGTGCTGTTTCGCTTTTCAGTCCTGGTCTCAGTGACATTCTCAGAATGGTTCTGGGACCAGAGCTGGTTTCGGTGGCAGTGCTGGTCCCAGAGTGCTCATAGTGCCAATTTAAGTCTCGGTGCTGGTTCCGGTGCCGGTGCTGGTCCCAGAGTGCTCATAATGCCAATCTCTTTCTCGGTGCTGCTTCCGGTGCCGGTGCTGGTCCCAGAGTGCTCATAGTGCCAATCTCAGTCTCGGTGCTGCATCGGATGCCACTGCTGATCCCGGAGTATTCATAGAGCCAATCTCAGTCTCAGTGCTGGTACTGGTGCTGGACCCAGAGTGCTCATAGTGCCAATCTCAGTCTCGGTGCTGGTTCTGGTGCCGGCGCTCGTCCCAGAGTGCTCATAGTGCCAATCTAGGTCTCGGTGCTGGTTCTGTTGCCAGTGCTGCTCCCAGAGCGCTCCAAGTGCCAATCTTAGTCTCGGAGCTGGTTCAGGTGCCGCTCTCATCCTTAGTCCCGGAGTTGTGACGCTCCCAGTCCCAGAATTCTCCCGGTGCTGGACCCAGTGTTGGTCCATGTCTCAGCCTTGGTCCCAGTGACAGTTCTATATGGGCACCAGTATCGGTCCTAATTCTCTTTTCAGTCTTGATCTCAGTCCAAGTCTCAGAGTGGTTCTAGTCGAAGAGCTGGTTCCGACGCCATTGCTGGTCCCAGAGTGCTCATAGTGCCAATGTCAGTCTTGGTGCTTGTTCCGGTGCCGGTGCTGGTCCCAGAATGCTCATAAGGCCAGTCTCAGTCTCAGTGCTGGTTCTGGTGCCGGTGCTGCTCCCAGAGTGCTCATAGTGCCACTCTCAGTCTCAGTGCTGGTTCCGGTGCCGGTGCTGGTGCCAGAGTGCTTATAGCTTCAATCTCAGTCTCGGTGCTGGTTCTTATGCCGGTGCCGTTCCCGGAGTGGTCATTGTTCCAATCTCAATGTCGGTGCTGGTTGTCGTGCTGGTCCAAGAGTGCTCATAGTGCCAATCTCAGTTTCAATGCTGGTTCTGCTGCCAGTGCTGGTCCCATAGTTCTCCTAGTGCCAATCTCAGTCTCAGTGCTGGTTCTGGTGCTGGTCCCAGAGTTCTCATAGTGCCAATCTAATTTTCAGTGCTGATTCCAGTGCCAGTGCTGGTCCCACAGTGTTCATAGTGCCAATCTCAGTCTCGGTGCTGGTACCAGTGCAGTTGCTGTTCTCAAAGTGCTCATAGTGCCATTCTCAGTCTCGGTGCTGGTTCTGGTGCAACCCTGATTATCAGCCCTGGAGTTGTGCGGCTCCCAGTTCCACAATTCTCCCGGTGCCTGTCCTAGTGTTGGTGCTAGTCTCAGTCTTGGTCCCAGTGCCAGTCCTATATGGGTTCCAGTCTCGGTGCTGGTTCTGCTTTCAGTCTTGGTCCCACTCACATTCACAGAGTGGTTCTGGTCCCAGAGCTGGTTCCGGTGCCAGTGCTGCTCCCAGAGTGCTCATAGTGCCAATCTCAGTCTCGATGCTGGTTCTGGTACCGGTGCTGGCCCCAGAGTGCTCATAGTTCCAATCTAAGTCTCAGTGCTGGTTCTGGTGCTCGTCCCAGAGTGCTCATAGTGCCAATCTCAGTCTCGGTGCTGGTTCCGGTGCCGGTGCTGGTCCCAGAGTGCTCATAGTGCCAATCTCATTCTTGGAGCTGGTTCTGAAGCCGGTGCTGGTCCAGGAGTGCTCATAGTGGCAATCTGAGTCTCAGTGCTGGCTCTGGTGCTGGCCCCAGAGTGCTCATAGTGCCAATATACATCTCGCTGCAGATTCCGGTGCTGGTGCTGGTCCCAGAGTGTTCATAGTGCCAATCTCAGTCTCGGTGCTGGTTGCGGGGCCGGTGCTGGTTCTAGAGTGCTCATAGTGACAATCTCAGTACCAGTGCTGGCTCTGGTCTTGGTCCCAGAGTGCTCATAGTGCCAATCTCAGTCTCGGTGCTGGTGCTGGTGCCGGTGCTGGTCCCAGAGTGCTCAAAGTTCAAATCTAAGTCACAGTGCTGGTTCCGGTGCTTGTCCCAGAGTGCTCATAGTGCCAATATCTTTCTCGGTGCTGGTTGCGGTGCCGGTGCTGGTCCCACAGAGCTAATAGTGCCAATCTCAGTCTGAGTGCTGGTTCGGATGCCCGTGCTGGTCCAGGAGTGGTCATAGTGCCAATCTCAGTCTCTGTGCTGCTTCCGGTGCCGGTGCTGGTCCCAGAGTGCTCATACTGCCAATCTCAGTCTCAGTGCTGGTTCAGCTGCTGGTCCCAGACTGCTCATAGTACCAATCTCAGTCTCGGTGCTGCTTCTACTGCCTGTGCTGGCCTCAGAGTTCTCCAAGTGCCAATCCCAGTCTAGGTGCTGGTTCTGGTGCCGCTCTCAGTCTCAGCCCCGGAGTTGTAACACTCCCAGTCACAGAATTCTTTCGAGGCTGGTCCCAGTGTTGTTGCTGGTATCAGTCTTTTTCCCAGTAACTAGTCCTGTATGGGTACCAGTCTCGGTGCTGGTTCTGTTTTCATTCCTGGTCTCTCTCACATTCACAGAGTATTTATGGTCCAAGAGCTGGTTCCGGTGCCAGTGTTGTTCCTAGAGTGCTCATAGTGCCAATCTCAGTCTCGGTGCTGATTCCAATGACGGTGCTGGTCCCGGAGTGCTATTAGTGCCAATCTCACTCTTGGTACTGGTTCTGGTTCCGGTACTGGTTCCAAAGTGCTCATAGTGCCAATCTCAGTCTCGGTGCTGGTTCGGATGCCGCTGCTGGTCACGGAGTGCTCATAGTGCCAATCTCAGTCACAGTGCTGGGTGTGGTGCTGGTCCCAGAGTGCTCATAGTGCCCATCTCCGTCTCGGTGAAGATTCCGGTGCCGGTGCTGGTCCCGGAGTGGTCATAGTGCCAATCTCAGTCTCAGTGTTGGTTCTGGTGCTGGTCCCAGAGTGCTCGTAGTGCCAATCTCAGTCTGAAAGCTGGTTCCGAAGCCAGTGCTGGTCCCATAGTGGTCATAGTGCCAATCTCAGTCTCAGTGCTGCTTCTGGTGCCGGTGATGGTCCCAGAGTGCTCATAGGGCCAATCTGAGTCTTGGTGCTGGTCCTAGTTCCGGTGCAGGTTAAAGAGTTCTCATTGTACCAATCTCTGTCTCGGTGCTGGTTCTGGTGCCGGTGCTGGTCCCAGAGTGTTCATAGTTCCAATTTCTGTCTCAGTGCTGGTTCTGGTGCTGGTCCCAGAGTGCACATAGTGCCAATCGCAGTCTCGTTGCTTGTTCAGGTGCCGGAGCTGGTCCCAGAGTGCACATACTGCCAATCTCAGTGTCAGTGCAGGTTCAGGTGCTGGTCCCAGACTGCTCGTAGTGCCAATCTCAGTCTCGGTACTGCTTCTAATGCCTGTGCTGGTCTCAGAGTGCTCCAAGTGCCACTCTCAGTCTAGGTGCTGGTTCTGGTGCCGCTCTCAGTCTCAGCCCCGGAGTTGTACTGTTCCCAGTCCCAGAATTCTTTCGAGGCTGGTCCCAGTGATGTTGCTGATATCAGTCTTTGACCCAGTACCCAGTTCTGTATGGGTACCAGTCTCGATGCTGGTTCTGTTTTCAGTCATGTTCTCAGTCACATTCACAGAGTGTTTCTGGTTGCAGAGTTGGTTCCGATGCCAGTGCTGGTCCCAGAGTGCTCATAGTGCCAATCTCAGTCTCGGCGCTGGTTCCGGTGCCGGTGCTGGTCCCAGAGTGCTCGTAGTTTTAATCTCAGTCTCATAGCTGGTTCCGAAGCCAGTGCTGGTCCCAGAGTGGTCATAGTGCCAATCTCAGTCTCGGTGCTGATTCCAATGACGGTGCTGGTCCCGGAGTGCCATTAGTGCCAATCTCAATCTTGGTACTTGTTCTGGTTCCGGTGCTGGTCTCGAAGTGGTCATAGTGCCAATCTCAGTCTCAGTGCTGTGTCTGGTGCTGGTCCCAGAGTGCTGATTGTGCCAATATCCGTCTCCGTGATGATTCCGGTGCCGGTGCTGGTCCTGGAGTGGTCATAGTGCCAATCTCAGTCCAAGTGCTGGTTCTGGTGCTGGTCCCAGAGTGCTCATAGTGCCAATCTCAGTCTCGGCGCTGGTTCCGGTGCCGGTGCTGGTCCCAGAATGCTCATAAGGCCAGTCTCAGTCTCAGTGCTGGTTCTGGTGCCGGTGCTGCTCCCAGAGTGCTCATAGTGCCACTCTCAGTCTCAGTGCTGCTTCTGGTGCCGGTGCTGGTCCCAGAGTGCTCATAGTGCCAATCTGTGTCTTGGTGCTGGTTCAGGTTCCGGTGCTGGTCCCAGAGATCTCATTATGCCAATCTCAGTCTCAGTGCTGGTCCCGGTGCCGGTGCTGGTACCACAGAGTTCATAATGCCAATCTCAATCTAAGTGCGGGTTCAGGTGCTGGTCCCAGAGTGCTCATAGCGCCAATCTCATTCTCCGTGGTGGTTCTGGTGCCGCTCTCATTCTCAGCCCCGGAGTTTTGCCGCTCACAGTCCCAGAATTCTTCCGTGGCTGGTCCCAGTGTTGGTGCTAGTCTCAGTCTTGGTCCCAGCGCCATTCCTATATGGGTACCAGTCTCGGTGCTGGTTCTGCTGCCAGTATTGGTCTCAGTCCCATTCCCAGAGTGGTTCTGGTCCCAGAGCTGGTTCCAGTGCCAGTGCTGGTCCCAGAATGCTCAAAGTGCCAGTCTAAGTCTCGGTGCTGGTTCCGGTGCCGGTGCTGGTCCCACAGTTCTCATAGTGCCAATCTCAGTCTGAGTGCTGGTTCGCATGTCGGTGCGGGTCCAGGAGTGGTCATAGTGCCAATCTCAGTCTCGGTGCTGGTTCTGGTGCAGGTGCTGGTCCCAGAGTGCTCATAGTTCCAATCTCAGTCTCAGTGCTGTTTGTGGTGCTTGTCCCAGAGTTCTAATAGTGCGAATCTCAGTCTCAGTGCTGCTTCTAGTGCCTGTGCTGGTCTCAGAGTGCTCCAAGTGCCTATCTCAGTCTAGGTGCTGGTTCTGGTGCCGCTCTCAGTCTCAGCCCCGGAGTTGTACCGCTCCCAGTCCCAGAATTCTTTCGAGACTGGTCCCAGTGTTGTTGCTGGTATCAGTCTTTTTCCCAGTAACCAGTCCTGTATGGGTACCAGTCTCGGTGCTTGTTCTGTTTTCAGTCTTGGTCTCTGTCACATTCACAGAGTAATTAGGGTCCCAGAGCTGGTTCCGGTGCCAGTGTTGGTCCCAGAGTGCTCATAGTGCCCATCTCAGTGTCGGTGCTGATTCCAATGACGGTACTGCTCCCGGAGTGCTATTAGTGCCAATCTCAGTATTGGTACTGGTTCTGGTTCCGGTGCTGGTCTCAGGGTTCTCATTGTACCAATCTCAGTCTTAGTGCTGGTCCTGGTGCCGGTGCTTGTCCCAGAGATTTCATAATACCAATCTCAGTCTAAGTGCGGGTTCAGGTGCTGGTCCCAGAGTGCTCATAGCGCCAATCTCATTCTCGGTGCTGGTTCTGGTGCCGCTCTCATTCTCAGCCCCGGAGTTGTGCTGCTCCCAGTCCGAGAATTCTCTTGTGGCTGGTCCCAGTGTTGGTGCTAGTCTCAGTCTTGGTCCCAGCGCCATTCCTATATGGGTACCAGTCTCGGTGCTGGTTCTGCTTTCAGTATTGGTCTCAGTCCCATTCCCAGAGTGGTTCTGGTCCCAGAGCTGGTTCCGGTGCCAGTGCTGGTCCCAGAGTGCTCATAGTGCCAATCTCAGTCTCGGCGCTGGTTCCGGTGCCGGTGCTGGTCCCAGAGTGCTCGTGGTTCCAATCTCAGTCTCAGTGCTGGTTCTTGTGCTGGTCCGAGAGTGCTCATACTGCCAATCACAGTCTCAGTGCTGGTTCTGGTGCTGGTCCCAGAGTGCTCATAGCGCCAATCTCAGTTCTCGGTGCTTGTACTGGTGTTGGTCCCAGTCCCAGAATTGTTTCGAGGCTGGTCCCAGTGTTGTTGCTGGTATCGGTGTTGGTCCCAGTGCCAGTCCTGTATGGGTACCAGTCACCGTGCTGTTTCTCTTTTCAGTCCTGGTCTCAGTGACATTCTCAGAATGGTTCTGGGACCAGAGCTGGTTTCGGTGGCAGTGCTGGTCCCAGAGTGCTCATAGTGCCAATTTAAGTCTCGGTGCTGGTTCCGGTGCCGGTGCTGGTCCCAGAGTGCTCATAATGCCAATCTCTTTCTCGGTGCTGCTTCCGGTGCCGGTGCTGGTCCCAGAGTGCTCATAGTGCCAATCTCAGTCTTGGTGCTGCATCGGATGCCGCTGCTGATCTAGGAGTATTCATAGAGCCAATCTCAGTCTCAGTGCTGGTACTGGTGCTGGACCCAGAGTGCTCATACTGCCAATCCCAGTCTCCGTGCTGGTTCTGGTGCTGGCGCTTGTCCCAGAGTGCTCATAGTGCCAATCTAGGTCTCGGTGCTGGTTCTGTTGCCAGTGCTGCTCCCAGAGCGCTCCAAGTGCCAATCTTAGTCTCGGAGCTGGTTCAGGTGCCGCTCTCATCCTTAGTCCCGGAGTTGTGACGCTCCCAGTCCCAGAATTCTCCCGGTGCTGGACCCAGTGTTGGTCCATGTCTCAGCCTTGGTCTCAGTGACAGTTCTATATGGGCACCAGTATCGGTCCTGGTTCTCTTTTCAGTCTTGATCTCAGTCCAAGTCTCAGAGTGGTTCTAGTCGAAGAGCTGGTTCCGACGCCATTGCTGGTCCCAGAGTGCTCATAGTGCCAATGTCAGTCTTGGTGCTTGTTCCGGTGCCGGTGTTGGTCCCAGAATGCTCATAAGGCCAGTCTCAGTCTCAGTGCTGGTTCTGGTGCCGGTGCTGCTCCCAGAGTGCTCATAGTGCCACTCTCAGTCTCAGTGCTGGTTCTGGTGCCGGTGCTGGTGCCAGAGTGCTCATAGCTTCAATCTCAGTCTCGGTGCTGGTTCTTATGCCGGTGCCGTTCCCGGAGTGGTCATTGTTCCAATCTCAATGTCGGTGCTGGTTGTCGTGCTGGTCCAAGAGTGCTCATAGTGCCAATCTCAGTTTCAATGCTGGTTCTGCTGCCAGTGCTGGTCCCATAGTTCTCCTAGTGCCAATCTCAGTCTCAGTGCTGGTTCTGGTGCTGGTCCCAGAGTGCTCATAGTGCCAATCTCAGTCTCAAAGCTGGTTCCGAAGCCAGTGCTGGACCTGGAGTGGTCATAGTGCCAATCTCAGTCTCAGTGCTGCTTCTGGTGCCGGTGCTGGTCCCAGAGTGCTCATAGGGCCAATCTGAGTCTTGGTGCTGGTCCTAGTTCCGGTGCAGGTCCCAGAGTTCTCATTGTACCAATCTCTGTCTCGGTGCTGGTTCTGGTGCCGGTGCTGGTCCCAGAGTGTTCATAGTTCCAATTTCTGTCTCAGTGCTGGTTCTGGTGCTGGTCCCAGAGTGCACATAGTGCCAATCGCAGTCTCGTTGCTTGTTCAGGTGCCGGAGCTGGTCCCAGAGTGCACATACTGCCAATCTCAGTGTCAGTGCAGGTTCAGGTGCTGGTCCCAGACTGCTCGTAGTGCCAATCTCAGTCTCGGTACTACTTCTAATGCCTGTGCTGGTCTCAGAGTGCTCCAAGTGCCACTCTCAGTCTAGGTGCTGGTTCTGGTGCCGCTCTCAGTCTCAGCCCCGGAGTTGTACTGTTCCCAGTCCCAGAATTCTTTCGAGGCTGGTCCCAGTGATGTTGCTGATATCAGTCTTTGACCCAGTACCCAGTTCTGTATGGGTACCAGTCTCGAAGCTGGTTCTGTTTTCAGTCATGTTCTCAGTCACATTCACAGAGTGTTTCTGGTTGCAGAGTTGGTTCCGATGCCAGTGCTGGTCCCAAAGTGCTCATAGTGCCAATCTCAGTCTCGGCGCTGGTTCGGTGCCGGTGCTGGTCCCGGACTGCCATTAGTGCCAATCTCAATCTTGGTACTTGTTCTGGTTCCGGTGCTGGTCTCGAAGTGCTCATAGTGCCAATCTCAGTCTCAGTGCTGTGTCTGGTGCTGGTCCCAGAGTGCTGATTGTGCCAATATCCGTCTCCGTGATGATTCCGGTGCTGGTGCTGGTCCTGGAGTGGTCATAGTGCCAATCTCAGTCTCAGTGCTGGTTCTGGTGCTGGTCCCAGAGTGCTCATAGTGCCAATCTCAGTCTCGGCGCTGGTTCCGGTGCCGGTGCTGGTCCCAGAGTGCTCGTAGTTCCAATCTCAGACTCAAAGCTGGTTCTGAAGCCAGTGCTGGCCCTGGAGTGGTCATAGTGCCAATCTCAGTCTCAGTGCGGTTTCTGGTGCCGGTGCTGGTCCCAGAGTGCTCATAGTGCCAATGTGAGTCTTGGTGCTGGTTCTGGTTCCGGTGCTGGTCCCAGAGTTCTCATTGTGCCAATCTCAGTCTCGGTGCTGGTTCTAGTTCCTGTGCTGGTCTCAGAGTGCTCCAAGTGCCTATCTCAGTCTAGGTGCTGGTTCTGGTGCCGCTCTCAGTCTCAGCCCTGGAGTTGTACCGCTCCCAGTCCCAGAATTCTTTCGAGACTGGTCCCAGTGTTGTTGCTGGTATCAGTCTTTTTCCCAGTAACCAGTCCTGTATGGGTACCAGTCTCGGTGCTTGTTCTGTTTTCAGTCTTGGTCTCTGTCACATTCATAGAGTAATTATGGTCCCAGAGCTGGTTCCGGTGCCAGTGTTGGTCCCAGAGTGCTCATAGTGCCCATCTCAGTGTCGGTGCTGATTCCAATGATGGTACTGGTCCCGGAGGGCTATTAGTGCCAATCTCAGTCTTGGTACTGGTTCTGGTTCCGGTGCTGGTCTCAGGGTTCTCATTGTGCCAATCTCAGTCTCAGTGCTGGTCCTGGTGCCGGTGCTTGTCCCAGAGATTTCATAATACCAATCTCAGTCTAAGTGCGGGTTCAGGTGCTGGTCCCAGAGTGCTCATAGCGCCAATCTCATTCTCGGTGCTGGTTCTGGTGCCGCTCTCATTCTCAGCCTTGGAGTTGTGCCGCTCCCAGTCCCAGAATTCTCCCGTGGCTGGTCCCAGTGTTGGTGCTAGTCTCAGTCTTGGTCCCAGCGCCATTCCTATATGGGTAGCAGTCTCGGTGCTGGTTCTGCTTTCAGTATTGGTCTCAGTCCCATTCCCAGAGTGGTTCTGGTCCCAGAGCTGGTTCCGGTGCCAGTGCTGGTCCCAGAGTGCTCATAGTGCCAATCTCAGTCTCGGCGCTGGTTCCGGTGCCGGTGCTGCTCCCAGAGTGCTCGTGGTTCCAATCTCAGTCTCAGTGCTGGTTCTTGTGCTGGTCCCAGAGTGCTCATACTGCCAATCACAGTCTCAGTGCTGGTTCCGGTGCCGGTGCTGGTCCCAGAGTGCTCAGAGTTTCAGTCTCAGTCTCAGTGCTGGTTCAGGTGCTGGCCCCAGAGTGCTCATAGCGCCAATCTCAGTTCTCGGTGCTTGTACTGGTGTTGGTCCCAGTCCCAGAATTGTTTCGAGGCTGGTCCCAGTGTTGTTGCTGGTATCGGTGTTGGTCCCAGTGCCAGTCCTGTATGGGTACCAGTCACCGTGCTGTTTCTCTTTTCAGTCCTGGTCTCAGTGACATTCTCAGAATGGTTCTGGGACCAGAGCTGGTTTCGGTGGCAGTGCTGGTCCCAGAGTGCTCATAGTGCCAATTTAAGTCTCGGTGCTGGTTCCGGTGCCGGTGCTGGTCCCAGAGTGCTCATAATGCCAATCTCTTTCTCGGTGCTGCTTCCGGTGCCGGTGCTGGTCCCAGAGTGCTCATAGTGCCAATCTCAGTCTCGGTGCTGCATCGGATGCCGCTGCTGATCCCGGAGTATTCATAGAGCCAATCTCAGTCTCAGTGCTGGTACTGGTGCTGGACCCAGAGTGCTCATACTGCCAATCTCAGTCTCCGTGCTGGTTCTGGTGCCGGCGCTTGTCTCAGAGTGCTCATAGTGCCAATCTAGGTCTCGGTGCTGGTTCTGTTGCCAGTGCTGCTCCCAGAGCGCTCCAAGTGCCAATCTTAGTCTCGGAGCTGGTTCAGGTGCCGCTCTCATCCTTAGTCCCGGAGTTGTGACGCTCCCAGTCCCAGAATTCTCCCGGTGCTGGACCCAGTGTTGGTCCATGTCTCAGCCTTGGTCCCAGTGACAGTTCTATATGGGCACCAGTATCGGTCCTGGTTCTGTTTTCAGTCTTGATCTCAGTCCAAGTCTCAGAGTGGTTCTAGTCGAAGAGCTGGTTCCGGCGCCATTGCTGGTCCCAGAGTGCTCATAGTGCCAATGTCAGTCTTGGTGCTTGTTCCGGTGCCGGTGCTGGTCCCAGAATGCTCATAAGGCCAGTCTCAGTCTCAGTGCTGGTTCTGGTGCCGGTGCTGCTCCCAGAGTGCTCATAGTGCCACTCTCAGTCTCAGTGCTGGTTCCGGTGCCGGTGCTGGTGCCAGAGTGCTTATAGCTTCAATCTCAGTCTCGGTGCTGGTTCTTATGCCGGTGCCGTTCCCGGAGTGGTCATTGTTCCAATCTCAATGTCGGTGCTGGTTGTCGTGCTGGTCCAAGAGTGCTCATAGTGCCAATCTCAGTTTCAATGCTGGTTCTGCTGCCAGTGCTGGTCCCATAGTTCTCCTAGTGCCAATCTCAGTCTCAGTGCTGGTTCTGGTGCTGGTCCCAGAGTTCTCATAGTGCCAATCTAATTTTCAGTGCTGATTCCAGTGCCAGTGCTGGTCCCAGAGTGCTCACAGTGCCAATCTCAGTCTCGGTGCTGGTACCAGTGCAGTTGCTGTTCTCAAAGTGCTCATAGTGCCATTCTCAGTCTCGGTGCTGGTTCTGGTGCAACCCTGATTATCAGCCCTGGAGTTGTGCGGCTCCCAGTTCCACAATTCTCCCGGTGCCTGTCCTAGTGTTGGTGGTAATCTCAGTCTTGGTCCCAGTGCCAGTCCTATGTGGGTTCCAGTCTCGGTGCTGGTTCTGCTTTCAGTCTTAGTCTCAGTCACATTCACAGAGTGGTTCTGGTCCCAGAGCTGGTTCCGGTGCCAGTGCTGCTCCCAGAGTGCTCATAGTGCCAATCTCAGTCTCGATGCTGGTTCTGGTTCCGGTGCTGGTACCAGAGTGCTCTTAGTTCCAATCTAAGTCTCAGTGCTGGTTCTCGTGCTCGTCCCAGAGTGCTCATAGTGCCAATCTCAGTTTCGGTACTGGTTCCGGTGCCGGTGCTGGTCCCAGAGTGCTCATAGTGCCAATCTCATTCTTGGTGCTGGTTCGGATGCCGGTGCTAGTCCCGGAGTGCTCATAGTGGCAATCTGAGTCTCAGTGCTGGCTCTGGTGCTGGCCCCAGAGTGCTCATAGTGCCAATATCCATCTCGCTGCAGATTCCGGTGCTGGTGCTGGTCCCAGAGTGTTCATAGTGCCAATCTCAGTCTCGGTGCTGGTTGCGGGGCCGGTGCTGGTTCTAGAGTGCTCATAGTGACAATCTCAGTACCAGTGCTGGCTCTGGTCTTGGTCCCAGATTGCTCATAGTGCCAATCTCAGTCTCGGTGCTGGTGCTAGTTCCGGTGCTGGTCCCAGAGTGCTCAAAGTTCAAATCTAAGTCACAGTGCTGGTTCCGGTGCTCGTCCCAGAGTGCTCATAGTGCCAATATCTTTCTCGGTGCTGGTTGCGGTGCCGGTGCTGGTCCCACAGAGCTAATAGTGCCAATCTCAGTCTGAGTGCTGGTTCGGATGCCCGTGCTGGTCCAGGAGTGGTCATAGTGCCAATCTCAGTCTCTGTGCTGCTTCCGGTGCCGGTGCTGGTCCCAGAGTGCTCATACTGCCAATCTCAGTCTCAGTGCTGGTTCAGCTGCTGGTCCCAGACTGCTCATAGTACCAATCTCAGTCTCGGTGCTGCTTCTACTGCCTGTGCTGGCCTCAGAGTTCTCCAAGTGCCAATCCCAGTCTAGGTGCTGGTTCTGGTGCCGCTCTCAGTCTCAGCCCCGGAGTTGTACCACTCCCAGTCACAGAATTCTTTCGAGGCTGGTCCCAGTGTTGTTGCTTGTATCAGTCTTTGTACCCGTAACCAATTCTGTATGGGTACCAGTCTCGATGCTGATTCTGTTTTCAGTCTTGGTCTCTGTCAAATTCACAGAGTGTTTCAAGTCCCAGAGTTGGTTCCGGTGCCAGTGCTGGTCCCAGAGTGCTCATAGTGCCAATCCAAGTCTTGGCGCTGGTTCCGGTGCTGGTGCTGGTCCCAGAGTGCTCGTAGTTCCAATCTCAGTCTCAAAGCTGGTTCTGGTGCCGCTCTCAGTCTCAGCCCCGGAGTTGTACCGCTCCCAGTCTTAGAATTCTTTCGAGGCTGGTCCCAGTGTTGTTGCTGGTATCAGTCTTTTTCCCAGTAACTAGTCCTGTATGGGTACCAGTCTCGGTGCTGGTTCTGTTTTCATTCCTGGTCTCTCTCACATTCACAGAGTATTTATGGTCCAAGAGCTGGTTCCGGTGCCAGTGTTGTTCCTAGAGTGCTCATAGTGCCAATCTCAGTCTCGGTGCTGATTCCAATGACGGTGCTGGTCCCGGAGTGCTATTAGTGCCAATCTCACTCTTGGTACTGGTTCTGGTTCCGGTACTGGTTCCAAAGTGCTCATAGTGCCAATCTCAGTCTCGGTGCTGGTTCGGATGCCGCTGCTGGTCACGGAGTGCTCATAGTGCCAATCTCAGTCACAGTGCTGGGTGTGGTGCTGGTCCCAGAGTGCTCATAGTGCCCATCTCCGTCTCGGTGAAGATTCCGGTGCCGGTGCTGGTCCCGGAGTGGTCATAGTGCCAATCTCAGTCTCAGTGTTGGTTCTGGTGCTGGTCCCAGAGTGCTCACAGTGCCAATCTCAGTCTCGGCGCTGGTTCCTGTGCCGGTGCTGGTCCCAGAGTGCTCGCAGTTCCAATCTCAGTCTGAAAGCTGCTTCCGAAGCCAGTGCTGGACCTGGAGTGGTCATAGTGCCAATCTCAGTCTCAGTGCTGCTTCTGGTGCCGGTGGTGGTCCCAGAGTGCTCATAGGGCCAATCTGAGTCTTGGTGCTGGTCCTAGTTCCGGTGCAGGTCCCAGAGTTCTCATTGTACCAATCTCTGTCTCGGTGCTGGTTCTGGTGCCGGTGCTGGTCCCAGAGTGTTCATAGTTCCAATTTCTGTCTCAGTGCTGGTTCTGGTGCTGGTCCCAGAGTGCACATAGTGCCAATCGCAGTCTCGTTGCTTGTTCAGGTGCCGGAGCTGGTCCCAGAGTGCACATACTGCCAATCTCAGTGTCAGTGCAGGTTCAGGTGCTGGTCCCAGACTGCTCGTAGTGCCAATCTCAGTCTCGGTACTGCTTCTAATGCCTGTGCTGGTCTCAGAGTGCTCCAAGTGCCACTCTCAGTCTAGGTGCTGGTTCTGGTGCCGCTCTCAGTCTCAGCCCCGGAGTTGTACTGTTCCCAGTCCCAGAATTTTTTTGAGGCTGGTCCCAGTGATGTTGCTGATATCAGTCTTTCACCCAGTACCCAGTTCTGTATGGGTACCAGTCTCGATGCTGGTTCTGTTTTCAGTCATGTTCTCAGTCACATTCACAGAGTGTTTCTGGTTGCAGAGTTGGTTCCGATGCCAGTGCTGGTCCCAGAGTGCTCATAGTGCCAATCTCAGTCTCGGCGCTGGTTCCGGTGCCGGTGCTGGTCCCAGAGTGCTCGTAGTTTTAATCTCAGTCTCATAGCTGGTTCTGAAGCCAGTGCTGGTCCCAGAGTGGTCATAGTGCCAATCTCAGTCTCGGTGCTGATTCCAAGGACGGTGCTGGTCCCGGAGTGCTATTAGTGCCAATCTCAATCTTGGTACTTGTTCTGGTTCCGGTGCTGGTCTCGAAGTGGTCATAGTGCCAATCTCAGTCTCAGTGCTGTGTCTGGTGCTGGTCCCAGAGTGCTGATTGTGCCAATATCCGTATCCGTGATGATTCCGGTGCCGGTGCTGGTCCTGGAGTGGTCATAGCGCCAATCTCAGTCCAAGTGCTGGTTCTGGTGCAGGTCCCAGAGTGCTCATAGTGCCAATCTCAGTCTCGGCGCTGGTTCCGGTGCCGGTGCTGGTCCCAGAATGCTCATAAGGCCAGTCTCAGTCTCAGTGCTGGTTCTGGTGCCGGTGCTGCTCCCAGAGTGCTCATAGTGCCACTCTCAGTCTCAGTGCTGGTTCTGGTGCTGGTCCCAGAGTTCTCATAGTGCCAATCTAATTTTCAGTGCTGATTCCAGTGCCAATGCTGGTCCCCGAGTGCACCTAGTGCCAATCTCAGTCTCAGGGCTGGTTTTGGTGTTGGTCCCAGAGTGCTCACAGTGCCAATCTCAGTCTCGGTGCTGGTACCAGTGCAGTTGCTGTTCTCAAAGTGCTCATAGTGCCATTCTCAGTCTCGGTGCTGGTTCTGGTGCAACCCTGATTATCAGCCCCGGAGTTGTGCGGCTCCCAGTTCCAGAATTCTCCCGGTGCCTGTCCTAGTGTTGGTGGTAATCTCAGTCTTGGTCCCAGTGCCAGTCCTATATGGGTTCCAGTCTCGGTGCTGGTTCTGCTTTCAGTCTTAGTCTCAGTCACATTCACAGAGTGGTTCTGGTCCCAGAGCTGGTTCCGGTGCCAGTGCTGGTCCTAGAGTGCTCATAGTGCCAATCTCAGTCTCGATGCTGGTTCTGGTTCCGGTGCTGTTACCAGAATGCTCTTAGTTCCAATCTAAGTCTCAGTGCTGGTTCTCGTGCTCGTCCCAGAGTGCTCATAATGCCAATCTCAGTTTCGGTACTGGTTCCGGTGCCGGTGCTGGTCCCAGAGTGCTCATAGTGCCAATCTCATTCTCGGTGCTGGTTCGGATGCCGGTGCTAGTCCCGGAGTGCTCATAGTGGCAATCTGAGTCTCAATGCTGGCTCTGGTGCTGGTCCCAGAGTGCTCATAGTGCCAATATCCATCTCGCTGCAGATTCCGGTGCTGGTGCTGGTCCCAGAGTGTTCATAGTGCCAATCTCAGTCTCGGTGCTGGTTGCGGGGCCGGTGCTGGTTCTAGAGTGCTCATAGTGACAATCTCAGTACCAGTGCTGGCTCTGGTCTTGGTCCCAGAATGCTCATAGTGCCAATCTCAGTCTCGGTGCTGGTGCTGGTTCCGGTGCTGGTCCCAGAGTGCTCAAAGTTCAAATCTAAGTCACAGTGCTGGTTCTGGTGCTTGTCACAGAGTGCTCATAGTGCCAATATCTTTCTCGGTGCTGGTTGCGGTGCCGGTGCTGGTCCCACAGTGCTAATAGTGCCAATCTCAGTCTGAGTGCTGGTTCGGATGCCCGTGCTGGTCCAGGAGTGGTCATAGTGCCAATCTCAGTCTCGGTGCTGGTTCCGGTGCCGGTGCTGGTCCCAGAGTGCTCATACTGCCAATCTCAGTCTCAGTGCTGGTTCAGCTGCTGGTCCCAGACTGCTCATAGTACCAATCTCAGTCTCGGTGCTGCTTCTACTGCCTGTGCTGGCCTCAGAGTTCTCCAAGTGCCAATCCCAGTCTAGGTGCTGGTTCTGGTGCCGCTCTCAGTCTCAGCCCCGGAGTTGTACCACTCCCAGTCACAGAATTCTTTCGAGGCTGGTCCCAGTGTTGTTGCTTGTATCAGTCTTTGTCCCCGTAACCAATTCTGTATGGGTACCAGTCTCGATGCTGGTTCTGTTTTCAGTCTTGGTCTCTGTCAAATTCACAAAGTGTTTCAAGTCCCAGAGTTGGTTCCGGTGCCAGTGCTGGTCCCAGAGGGTTCATAGTGCCAATCCAAGTCTCGGCGCTGGTTCCGGTGCTGGTGCTGGTCCCAGAGTGCTCGTAGTTCCAATCTCAGTCTCAAAGCTGGTTCTGGTGCCGCTCTCAGTCTCAGCCCCGGAGTTGTACCGCTCCCAGTCTTAGAATTATTTCGCGGCTGGTCTCAGTGTTGTTGCTGGTATCAGTCTTTTTCCCTGTAACTAGTCCTGTATGGGTACCAGTCTCGGTGCTGGTTCTGTTTTCATTCCTGGTTTCTCTCACATTCACAGAGTATTTATGGTCCAAGAGCTGGTTCCGGTGCCAGTGTTGGTCCCAGAGTGCTCATAGTGCCAATCTCAGTCTCGGTGCTGATTCCAATGACGGTGCTGGTCCCGGAGTGCTATTAGTGCCAATCTCACTCTTGGTACTGGTTCTGGTTCCGGTGCTGGTTCCAAAGTGCTCATAGTTCCAATCTCAGTCTCAGTGCTGGGTGTGGTGCAGGTCCCAGAGTGCTCATAGTGCCCATCTCTGTCTCGGTGAAGATTCCGGTGCCGGTGCTGGTCCCGGAGTGGTCATAGTGCCAATCTCAGTCTCAGTGTTGGTTCTGGTGCTGGTCCCAGAGTGCTCACAGTGCCAATCTCAGTCTCGGCGCTGGTTCCTGTGCCGGTGCTGGTCCCAGAGTGCTCGCAGTTCCAATCTCAGTCTGAAAGCTGCTTCCTAAGCCAGTGCTGGACCTGGAGTGGTCATAGTGCCAATCTCAGTCTCAGTGCTGCTTCTGGTGCCGGTGATGGTCCCAGAGTGCTCATAGGGCCAATCTGAGTCTTGGTGCTGGTCCTAGTTCCGGTGCAGGTCCCAGAGTTCTCATTGTACCAATCTCTGTCTCGGTGCTGGTTCTGGTGCCGGTGCTGGTCCCAGAGAGCTCATAGTTCCAATTTCAGTCTCAGTGCTGGTTCTGGTGCTGGTCCCAGAGTGCTCATAGTGCCAATCGCAGTCTCGTTGCTTGTTCAGGTGCCGGAGCTGGTCCCAGAGTGCACATACTGCCAATCTCAGTGTCAGTGCAGGTTCAGGTGCTGGTCCCAGACTGCTCGTAGTGCCAATCTCAGTCTCGGTACTGCTTCTAATGCCTGTGCTGGTCTCAGAGTGCTCCAAGTGCCACTCTCAGTCTAGGTGCTGGTTCTGGTGCCGCTCTCAGTCTCAGCCCCGGAGTTGTACTGTTCCCAGTCCCAGAATTCTTTCGAGGCTGGTCCCAGTGATGTTGCTGATATCAGTCTTTGACCCAGTACCCAGTTCTGTATGGGTACCAGTCTCGATGCTGGTTCTGTTTTCAGTCATGTTCTCAGTCACATTCACAGAGTGTTTCTGGTTGCAGAGTTGGTTCCGATGCCAGTGCTGGTCCCAGAGTGCTCATAGTGCCAATCTCAGTCTCGGCGCTGGTTCCGGTGCCGGTGCTGGTCCCAGAGTGCTCGTAGTTTTAATCTCAGTCTCATAGCTGGTTCCGAAGCCAGTGCTGGTCCCAGAGTGGTCATAGTGCCAATCTCAGTCTCGGTGCTGATTCCAATGACGGTGCTGGTCCCGGAGTGCCATTAGTGCCAATCTCAATCTCACTGCTGTGTCTGGTGCTGGTCCCAGAGTGCTCATTGTGCCAATATCCGTCTCCGTGATGATTCCGGTGCCGGTGCTGGTCCTGGAGTGGTCATAGTGCCAATCTCAGTCCAAGTGCTGGTTCTGGTGCTGGTCCCAGAGTGCTCATAGTGCCAATCTCAGTCTCGGCGCTGGTTCCGGTGCCGGTGCTGGTCCCAGAGTGCTCGTAGTTCCAATCTCAGTCTCGGCGCTGGTTCTGAAGCCAGTGCTGGACCTGGAGTGGTCATAATGCCAATCTCAGTCTCAGTGCTGCTTCTGGTGCCGGTGCTGGTCCCAGAGTGCTCATAGTGCCAATTTCAGTCTTGGTGCTGGTTCTGGTTCCGGTGCTGGTCCCAGAGTTCTCGTTATGCCAATCTCAGTCTCAGTGGTGGTCCCGGTGCCGGTGCTGGTCCCAGAGAGTTCATAATGCCAATCGCAGTCTGAATGCAGATTTAGGTGCTGGTCCCAGAGTGCTCATAGCGCCAATCTCATTCTCCGTGGTGGTTCTGGTGCCGCTCTCATTCTCAGCCCCGGAGTTTTGCCGCTCACAGTCCCAGAATTCTTCCGTGGCTGGTCCCAGTGTTGGTGCTAGTCTCAGTCTTGGTCCCAGCGCCATTCCTATATGGGTACCAGTCTCGGTGCTGGTTCTGCTGCCAGTATTGGTCTCAGTCCCATTCCCAGAGTGGTTCTGGTCCCAGAGCTGGTTCCAGTGCCAGTGCTGGTCCCAGAATGCTCAAAGTGCCAGTCTCAGTCTCGGTGCTGGTTCCGGTGCCGGTGCTGGTCCCACAGTTCTCATAGTGCCAATCTCAGTCTGAGTGCTGGTTCGCATGTCGGTGCGGGTCCAGGAGTGGTCATAGTGCCAATCTCAGTCTCGGTGCTGGTTCTGGTGCAGGTGCTGGTCCCAGAGTGCTCATAGTTCCAATCTCAGTCTCAGTGCTGTTTGTGGTGCTTGTCCCAGAGTTCTAATAGTGCGAATCTCAGTCTTAGTGCTGCTTCTAGTGCCTGTGCTGGTCTCAGAGTTCTCCAAGTGCCAATCCCAGTCTAGGTGCTGGTTCTGGTGCCGCTCTCAGTCTCAGCCCCGGAGTTGTAACACTCCCAGTCACAGAATTCTTTCGAGGCTGGTCCCAGTGTTGTTGCTGGTATCAGTCTTTTTCCCAGTAACTAGTCCTGTATGGGTACCAGTCTCGGTGCTGGTTCTGTTTTCATTCCTGGTCTCTCTCACATTCACAGAGTATTTATGGTCCAAGAGCTGGTTCCGGTGCCAGTGTTGTTCCTAGAGTGCTCATACTGCCAATCTCAGTCTCGGTGCTGATTCCAATGACGGTGCTGGTCCCGGAGTGCTATTAGTGCCAATCTCACTCTTGGTACTGGTTCTGGTTCCGGTGCTGGTTCCAAAGTGCTCATAGTGCCAATCTCAGTCTCGGTGCTGGTTCGGATGCCGCTGCTGGTCTCGGAGTGCTCATAGTGCCAATCTCAGTCACAGTGCTGGGTGTGGTGCTGGTTCCCGAGTGCTCATAGTGCCAATCTCCGTCTCGGTGCAGATTCCGGTTCTGGTGCTGGTCCCGGAGTGGTCATAGTGCCAATCTCAGTCTCATTGCTGGTTCTGGTGCTGGTCCCAGAGTGCTCGTAGCTCCAATCTCAGTCTGAAAGCTGCTTCCTAAGCCAGTGCTGGACCTGGAGTGGTCATAGTGCCAATCTCAGTCTCAGTGCTGCTTCTGGTGCCGGTGATGGTCCCAGAGTGCTCATAGGGCCAATCTGAGTCTTGGTGCTGGTCCTAGTTCCGGTGCAGGTTAAAGAGTTCTCATTGTACCAATCTCTGTCTCGGTGCTGGTTCTGGTGCCGGTGCTGGTCCCAGAGTGTTCATAGTTCCAATTTCTGTCTCAGTGCTGGTTCTGGTGCTGGTCCCAGAGTGCACATAGTGCCAATCGCAGTCTCGTTGCTTGTTCAGGTGCCGGAGCTGGTCCCAGAGTGCACATACTGCCAATCTCAGTGTCAGTGCAGGTTCAGGTGCTGGTCCCAGACTGCTCGTAGTGCCAATCTCAGTCTCGGTACTGCTTCTAATGCCTGTGCTGGTCTCAGAGTGCTCCAAGTGCCACTCTCAGTCTAGGTGCTGGTTCTGGTGCCGCTCTCAGTCTCAGCCCCGGAGTTGTACTGTTCCCAGTCCCAGAATTCTTTCGAGGCTGGTCCCAGTGATGTTGCTGATATCAGTCTTTGACCCAGTACCCAGTTCTGTATGGGTACCAGTCTCGATGCTGGTTCTGTTTTCAGTCATGTTCTCAGTCACATTCACAGAGTGTTTCTGGTTGCAGAGTTGGTTCCGATGCCAGTGCTGGTCCCAGAGTGCTCATAGTGCCAATCTCAGTCTCGGCGCTGGTTCCGGTGCCGGTGCTGGTCCCAGAGTGCTCGTAGTTTTAATCTCAGTCTCATAGCTGGTTCTGAAGCCAGTGCTGGTCCCAGAGTGGTCATAGTGCCAATCTCAGTCTCGGTGCTGATTCCAATGACGGTGCTGGTCCCGGAGTGCCATTAGTGCCAATCTCAATCTTGGTACTTGTTCTGGTTCCGGTGCTGGTCTCGAAGTGCTCATAGTGCCAATCTCAGTCTCAGTGCTGTGTCTGGTGCTGGTCCCAGAGTGCTGATTGTGCCAATATCCGTCTCCGTGATGATTCCGGTGCCGGTGCTGGTCCCAGAGTGGTCATAGTGCCAATCTCAGTCCAAGTGCTGGTTCTGGTGCTGGTCCCAGAGTGCTCATAGTGCCAATCTCAGTCTCGGCGCTGGTTCCGGTGCCGGTGCTGGTCCCAGAATGCTCATAAGGCCAGTCTCAGTCTCAGTGCTGGTTCTGGTGCCGGTGCTGCTCCCAGAGTGCTCATAGTGCCACTCTCAGTCTCAGTGCTGGTTCTGGTGCTGGTCCCAGAGTTCTCATAGTGCCAATCTAATTTTCAGTGCTGATTCCAGTGCCAATGCTGGTCCCCGAGTGTACCTAGTGCCAATCTCAGTCTCAGGGCTGGTTTTGGTGTTGGTCCCAGAGTGCTCACAGTGCCAATCTCAGTCTCGGTGCTGGTACCAGTGCAGTTGCTGTTCTCAAAGTGCTCATAGTGCCATTCTCAGTCTCGGTGCTGGTTCTGGTGCAACCCTGATTATCAGCCCCGGAGTTGTGCGGCTCCCAGTTCCAGAATTCTCCCGGTGCCTGTCCTAGTGTTGGTGGTAATCTCAGTCTTGGTCCCAGTGCCAGTCCTATATGGGTTCCAGTCTCGGTGCTGGTTCTGCTTTCAGTCTTGGTCCCAGTCACATTCACAGAGTGGTTCTGGTCCCAGAGCTGGTTCCGGTGCCAGTGCTGCTCCCAGAGTGCTCATAGTGCCAATCTCAGTCTCGATGCTGGTTCTGGTTCCGGTGCTGTTACCAGAATGCTCTTAGTTCCAATCTAAGTCTCAGTGCTGGTTCTCGTGCTCGTCCCAGAGTGCTCATAATGCCAATCTCAGTTTCGGTACTGGTTCCGGTGCCGGTGCTGGTCCCAGAGTGCTCATAGTGCCAATCTCATTCTCGGTGCTGGTTCGGATGCCGGTGCTAGTCCCGGAGTGCTCATAGTGGCAATCTGAGTCTCAATGCTGGCTCTGGTGCTGGTCCCAGAGTGCTCATAGTGCCAATATCCATCTCGCTGCAGATTCCGGTGCTGGTGCTGGTCCCAGAGTGTTCATAGTGCCAATCTCAGTCTCGGTGCTGGTTGCGGGGCCGGTGCTGGTTCTAGAGTGCTCATAGTGACAATCTCAGTACCAGTGCTGGCTCTGGTCTTGGTCCCAGAGTGCTCATAGTGCCAATCTCAGTCTCGGTGCTGGTGCTGGTTCCGGTGCTGGTCCCAGAGTGTTCAAAGTTCAAATCTAAGTCACAGTGCTGGTTCTGGTGCTTGTCACAGAGTGCTCATAGTGCCAATCTCTGTCTCGGTGCTGGTTGCGGTGCCGGTGCTGGTCCCACAGTGCTCAGAGTGCCAATCTCAGTCTGAGTGCTGGTTCGGATGCCGGTGCTGGTCCAGGAGTGGTCATAGTGCCAATCTCAGTCTCGGTGCTGGTTCCGGTGCCGGTGCTGGTCCCAGAGTGCTCATACTGCCAATCTCAGTCTCAGTGCTGGCTCTGGTGCTGGTCCCAGACTGCTCATAGTTCCAATCTCAGTCTCGGTGCTGCTTCTACTGCCTGTGCTGGCCTCAGAGTTCTCCAAGTGCCAATCCCAGTCTAGGTGCTGGTTCTGGTGCCGCTCTCAGTCTCAGCCCCGGAGTTGTACCACTCCCAGTCACAGAATTCTTTCGAGGCTGGTCCCAGTGTTGTTGCTTGTATCAGTCTTTGTCCCCGTAACCAATTCTGTATGGGTACCAGTCTCGATGCTGGTTCTGTTTTCAGTCTTGGTCTCTGTCAAATTCACAAAGTGTTTCAAGTCCCAGAGTTGGTTCCGGTGCCAGTGCTGGTCCCAGAGGGTTCATAGTGCCAATCCAAGTCTCGGCGCTGGTTCCGGTGCTGGTGCTGGTCCCAGAGTGCTCGTAGTTCCAATCTCAGTCTCAAAGCTGGTTCTGGTGCCGCTCTCAGTCTCAGCCCCGGAGTTGTACCGCTCCCAGTCTTAGAATTATTTCGCGGCTGGTCTCAGTGTTGTTGCTGGTATCAGTCTTTTTCCCTGTAACTAGTCCTGTATGGGTACCAGTATCGGTGCTGGTTCTGTTTTCATTCCTGGTTTCTCTCACATTCACATAGTATTTATGGTCCAAGAGCTGGTTCCGGTGCCAGTGTTGGTCCCAGAGTGCTCATAGTGCCAATCTCAGTCTCGGTGCTGATTCCAATGACGGTGCTGGTCCCGGAGTGCTATTAGTGCCAATCTCACTCTTGGTACTGGTTCTGGTTCCGGTGCTGGTTCCAAAGTGCTCATAGTTCCAATCTCAGTCTCAGTGCTGGGTGTGGTGCAGGTCCCAGAGTGCTCATAGTGCCCATCTCTGTCTCGGTGAAGATTCCGGTGCCGGTGCTGGTCCCGGAGTGGTCATAGTGCCAATCTCAGTCTCAGTGTTGGTTCTGGTGCTGGTCCCAGAGTGCTCACAGTGCCAATCTCAGTCTCGGCGCTGGTTCCTGTGCCGGTGCTGGTCCCAGAGTGCTCGCAGTTCCAATCTCAGTCTGAAAGCTGCTTCCGAAGCCAGTGCTGGACCTGGAGTGGTCATAGTGCCAATCTCAGTCTCAGTGCTGCTTCTGGTGCCGGTGATGGTCCCAGAGTGCTCATAGTGCCAATCTGAGTCTTGGTGCTGGTCCTAGTTCCGGTGCAGGTCCCAGAGTTCTCATTGTACCAATCTCTGTCTCGGTGCTGGTTCTGGTGCCGGTGCTGGTCCCAGAGTGTTCATAGTTCCAATTTCTGTCTCAGAGCTGGTTCTGGTGCTGGTCCCAGAGTGCACATAGTGCCAATCGCAGTCTCGTTGCTTGTTCAGGTGCCGGAGCTGGTCCCAGAGTGCACATACTGCCAATCTCAGTGTCAGTGCAGGTTCAGCCGCTGGTCCCAGACTGCTCGTAGTGCCAATCTCAGTCTCGGTACTGCTTCTAATGCCTGTGCTGGTCTCAGAGTGCTCCAAGTGCCACTCTCAGTCTAGGTGCTGGTTCTGGTGCCGCTCTCAGTCTCAGCCCCGGAGTTGTACTGTTCCCAGTCCCAGAATTCTTTCGAGGCTGGTCCCAGTGATGTTGCTGATATCAGTCTTTGACCCAGTACCCAGTTCTGTATGGGTACCAGTCTCGATGCTGGTTCTGTTTTCAGTCATGTTCTCAGTCACATTCACAGAGTGTTTCTGGTTGCAGAGTTGGTTCCGATGCCAGTGCTGGTCCCAGAGTGCTCATAGTGCCAATCTCAGTCTCGGCGCTGGTTCCGGTGCCGGTGCTGGTCCCAGAGTGCTCGTAGTTTTAATCTCAGTCTCATAGCTGGTTCCGAAGCCAGTGCTGGTCCCAGAGTGGTCATAGTGCCAATCTCAGTCTCGGTGCTGATTCCAATGTCGGTGCTGGTCCCGGAGTGCCATTAGTGCCAATCTCAATCTCACTGCTGTGTCTGGTGCTGGTCCCAGAGTGCTCATTGTGCCAATATCCGTCTCCGTGATGATTCCGGTGCCGGTGCTGGTCCTGGAGTGGTCATAGTGCCAATCTCAGTCCAAGTGCTGGTTCTGGTGCTGGTCCCAGAGTGCTCATAGTGCCAATCTCAGTCTCGGCGCTGGTTCCGGTGCCGGTGCTGGTCCCAGAGTGCTCGTAGTTCCAATCTCAGTCTCGGCGCTGGTTCTGAAGCCAGTGCTGGACCTGGAGTGGTCATAGTGCCAATCTCAGTCTCAGTGCTGCTTCTGGTGCCGGTGCTGGTCCCAGAGTGCTCATAGTGCCAATCTGTGTCTTGGTGCTGGTTCAGGTTCCGGTGCTGGTCCCAGAGTTCTCATTATGCCAATCTCAGTCTCAGTGCTGGTCCCGGTGCCGGTGCTGGTCCCACAGAGTTCATAATGCCAATCTCAATCTAAGTGCGGGTTCAGGTGCTGGTCCCAGAGTGCTCATAGCGCCAATCTCATTCTCCGTGGTGGTTCTGGTGCCGCTCTCATTCTCAGCCCCGGAGTTTTGCCGCTCACAGTCCCAGAATTCTTCCGTGGCTGGTCCCAGTGTTGGTGCTAGTCTCAGTCTTGGTCCCAGCGCCATTCCTATATGGGTACCAGTCTCGGTGCTGGTTCTGCTGCCAGTATTGGTCTCAGTCCCATTCCCAGAGTGGTTCTGGTCCCAGAGCTGGTTCCAGTGCCAGTGCTGGTCCCAGAATGCTCAAAGTGCCAGTCTCAGTCTCGGTGCTGGTTCCGGTGCCGGTGCTGGTCCCACAGTTCTCATAGTGCCAATCTCAGTCTGAGTGCTGGTTCGCATGTCGGTGCGGGTCCAGGAGTGGTCATAGTGCCAATCTCAGTCTCGGTGCTGGTTCTGGTGCAGGTGCTGGTCCCAGAGTGCTCATAGTTCCAATCTCAGTCTCAGTGCTGTTTGTGGTGCTTGTCCCAGAGTTCTAATAGTGCGAATCTCAGTCTCAGTGCTGCTTCTAGTGCCTGTGCTGGTCTCAGAGTGCTCCAAGTGCCTATCTCAGTCTAGGTGCTGGTTCTGGTGCCGCTCTCAGTCTCAGCCCCGGAGTTGTAACACTCCCTGTCCCAGAATTCTTTCGAGACTGGTCCCAGTGTTGTTGCTGGTATCAGTCTTTTTCCCCGTAACCAGTCCTGTATGGGTACCAGTCTCAGTGCTTGTTCTGTTTTCAGTCTTGGTCTCTGTCACATTCACAGAGTAATTATGGTCCCAGAGCTGGTTCCGGTGCCAGTGCTGGTCCCAGAGTGCTCATAGTGCCCATCTCAGTGTCGGTGCTGATTCCAATGACGGTACTGGTCCCGGAGTGCTATTAGTGCCAATCTCAGTATTGGTACTGGTTCTGGTTCCGGTGCTGGTCTCAGGGTTCTCATTGTGCCAATCTCAGTCTCGGCGCTGGTTCCTGTGCCGGTGCTGGTCCCAGAGTGCTCGCAGTTCCAATCTCAGTCTGAAAGCTGCTTCCGAAGCCAGTGCTGGACCTGGAGTGGTCATAGTGCCAATCTCAGTCTCAGTGCTGCTTCTGGTGCCGGTGCTGGTCCCGGAGTGGTCATAGTGCCAATCTCAGTCTCAGTGTTGGTTCTGGTGCTGGTCCCAGAGTGCTCACAGTGCCAATCTCAGTCTCGGCGCTGGTTCCTGTGCCGGTGCTGGTCCCAGAGTGCTCGCAGTTCCAATCTCAGTCTGAAAGCTGCTTCCGAAGCCAGTGCTGGACCTGGAGTGGTCATAGTGCCAATCTCAGTCTCAGTGCTGCTTCTGGTGCCGGTGATGGTCCCAGAGTGCTCATAGGGCCAATCTGAGTCTTGGTGCTGGTCCTAGTTCCGGTGCAGGTCCCAGAGTTCTCATTGTACCAATCTCTGTCTCGGTGCTGGTTCTGGTGCCGGTGCTGGTCCCAGAGTGTTCATAGTTCCAATTTCTGTCTCAGTGCTGGTTCTGGTGCTGGTCCCAGAGTGCACATAGTGCCAATCGCAGTCTCGTTGCTTGTTCAGGTGCCGGAGCTGGTCCCAGAGTGCACATACTGCCAATCTCAGTGTCAGTGCAGGTTCAGGTGCTGGTCCCAGACTGCTCGTAGTGCCAATCTCAGTCTCGGTACTGCTTCTAATGCCTGTGCTGGTCTCAGAGTGCTCCAAGTGCCACTCTCAGTCTAGGTGCTGGTTCTGGTGCCGCTCTCAGTCTCAGCCCCGGAGTTGTACTGTTCCCAGTCCCAGAATTCTTTCGAGGCTTGTCCCAGTGATGTTGCTGATATCAGTCTTTGACCCAGTACCCAGTTCTGTATGGGTACCAGTCTCGATGCTGGTTCTGTTTTCAGTCATGTTCTCAGTCACATTCACAGAGTGTTTCTGGTTGCAGAGTTGGTTCCGATGCCAGTGCTGGTCCCAGAGTGCTCATAGTGCCAATCTCAGTCTCGGCGCTGGTTCCGGTGCCGGTGCTGGTCCCAGAGTGCTCGTAGTTTTAATCTCAGTCTCATAGCTGGTTCTGAAGCCAGTGCTGGTCCCAGAGTGGTCATAGTGCCAATCTCAGTCTCGGTGCTGATTCCAATGACGGTGCTGGTCCCGGAGTGCCATTAGTGCCAATCTCAATCTTGGTACTTGTTCTGGTTCCGGTGCTGGTCTCGAAGTGCTCATAGTGCCAATCTCAGTCTCAGTGCTGTGTCTGGTGCTGGTCCCAGAGTGCTGATTGTGCCAATATCCGTCTCCGTGATGATTCCGGTGCCGGTGCTGGTCCCAGAGTGGTCATAGTGCCAATCTCAGTCCAAGTGCTGGTTCTGGTGCTGGTCCCAGAGTGCTCATAGTGCCAATCTCAGTCTCGGCGCTGGTTCCGGTGCCGGTGCTGGTCCCAGAATGCTCATAAGGCCAGTCTCAGTCTCAGTGCTGGTTCTGGTGCCGGTGCTGCTCCCAGAGTGCTCATAGCGCCAATCTGTGTCTTGGTGCTGGTTCAGGTTCCGGTGCTGGTCCCAGAGATCTCATTATGCCAATCTCAGTCTCAGTGCTGGTCCCGGTGCCGGTGCTGGTACCACAGAGTTCATAATGCCAATCTCAATCTAAGTGCGGGTTCAGGTGCTGGTCCCAGAGTGCTCATAGCGCCAATCTCATTCTCCGTGGTGGTTCTGGTGCCGCTCTCTTTCTCAGCACCGGAGTTTTGCCGCTCACAGTCCCAGAATTCTTCTGTGGCTGGTCCCAGTGTTGGTGCTAGTCTCAGTCTTGGTCCCAGCGCCATTCCTATATGGGTACCAGTCTCGGTGCTGGTTCTGCTGCCAGTATTGGTCTCAGTCCCATTCCCAGAGTGGTTCTGGTCCCAGAGCTGGTTCCAGTGCCAGTGCTGGTCCCAGAATGCTCAAAGTGCCAGTCTCAGTCTCGGTGCTGGTTCCGGTGCCGGTGCTGGTCCCAGAGTGCTCATAGTGCCAATCTCAGTCTGAGTGCTGGTTCGGATGCCGGTGCGGGTCCAGGAGTGGTCATAGTGCCAATCTCAGTCTCAGTGCTGGTTCTGGTGCAGGTGCAGGTCCCAGAGTGCTCATAGTTCCAATCTCAGTCTCAGTGCTGTTTGTGGTGCTTGTCCCAGAGTTCTAATAGTGCGAATCTCAGTCTCAGTGCTGCTTCTAGTGCCTGTGCTGGTCCCAGAGTGCTCGTAGTTCCATTCTCAGTCTCAAAGCTGGTTCTGGTGCCGCTCTCAGTCTCAGCCCCGGAGTTGTACCGCTCCCAGTCTTAGAATTCTTTCGAGGCTGGTCCCAGTGTTGTTGCTGGTATCAGTCTTTTTCCCAGTAACTAGTCCTGTATGGGTACCAGTCTCGGTGCTGGTTCTGTTTTCATTCCTGGTCTCTCTCACATTCACAGAGTATTTATGGTCCAAGAACTGGTTCCGGTGCAAGTGTTGGTCTTAGAGTGCTCATAGTGCCAATCTCAGTCTCGGTGCTGATTGCAATGACGGTGCTGGTCCCAGAGTGCTATTAGTGCCAATCTCACTCTTGGTACTGGTTCTGGTTCCGGTGCTGGTTCCAAAGTGCTCATAGTGCCAATCTCCGTCTCGGTGCTAGTTCGGATGCCGCTGCTGGTCACGGAGTGCTCATAGTGCCAACCTCAGTCTCAGTGCTGGGTGTGGTGCAGGTCCCAGAGTGCTCATAGTGCCCATTTCCGTCTCGGTGAAGATTCCGGTGCCGGTGCTGGTCCCGGAGTGGTCATAGTGCCAATCTCAGTCTCATAGCTGGTTCCGAAGCCAGTGCTGGTCCCAGAGTGGTCATAGTGCGAATCTCAGTCTCGGTGCTGATTCCAATGACGGTGCTGGTCCCGGAGTGCTATTAGTGCCATTCTCAATCTTGGTACTTGTTCTGGTTCCAGTGCTGGTCTCGAAGTGCTCATAGTGCCAATCTCAGTCTCACTGCTGTGTCTGGTGCTGGTCCCAGAGTGCTCATTGTGCCAATATCCGTCTCCGTGATGATTCCGGTGCCGGTGCTGGTCCTGGAGTGGTCATAGTGCCAATCTCAGTCCAAGTGCTGGTTCTGGTGCTGGTCCCAGAGTGCTCATAGTGCCAATCTCAGTCTCGGCGCTGGTTCCGGTGCCGGTGCTGGTCCCAGAGTGCTCGTAGTTCCAATCTCAGTCTCGGCGCTGGTTCTGAAGCCAGTGCTGGACCTAGAGTGGTCATAGTGCCAATCTCAGTCTCAGTGCTTCTTCTGGTGCCGGTGCTGGTCCCAGAGTGCTCATAGTGCCAATCTGAGTCTTGGTGCTGGTTCTGGTTCCGGTGCTGGTCCCAGAGTTCTCATTGTGCCAATCTCAGTCTCAGTGCTGGTCCCGGTGCCGGTGCTGGTCCCAGAGAGTTCATAATGCCAATCGCAGTCTGAATGCGGGTTCAGGTGCTGGTCCCAGAGTGCTCATAGCGCCAATCTCATTCTCCGTGGTGGTTCTGGTGCCGCTCTCATTCTCAGCCCCGGAGTTTTGCCGCTCACAGTCCCAGAATTCTCCCGTGGCTGGTCCCAGTGTTGGTGCTAGTCTCAGTCTTGGTCCCAGCGCCATTCCTATATGGGTACCAGTCTCGGTGCTGGTTCCGCTGCCAGTATTGGTCTCAGTCCCATTCTTAGAGTGGTTCTGGTCCCAGAGCTTGTTCCATTGCCAGTGCTGGTCCCAGAGTGCTCAAAGGGCCAATCTCAGTCTCGGCGCTGGTTCCGGTGCCGGTGCTGGTCCCAGAGGGCTTGTGGTTCCAATCTAAGTCTCATTGCTGGCTCTGGTGCCCGTCCCGGAGTGCTCATAGCGCCAGTCTCAGTCTCGGTGCTGGTTCTGGTGCAGGTGCTGGTCCCAGAGTGCTCATAGTTCCAATCTCAGTCTCAGTGCTGGTTCAGGTGCTGGTCCCAGAGTGCTCATAGCGCCAATCTCAGTCTCGGTGCTTGGGCCGGTGCGGGTTCCAGAGTGCTCCAAGTGCCAATCTCAGCCTCGGTGCTGGTTCTGGTGCCGCTCTCAGTCTCAGTCCCGGAGTTGTGCTGCTCCCAGTCCCAGAATTGTTTCGAGGCTGGTCTCAGTGTTGTTTCTGGTATCAGTGTTGGTCCCAGTGAAATTCTCAGAATGGTTCTGGGTCCAGAGCTGGTTTTGGTGCCATTGCTGGTCCAAGAGTGCTCATAGTGCCATTCTCAGTCTCGCTGCTTGTACTGGTGCTGGTCCCAGAGTGCTCACAGTGCCAATCTGAGTCTCGGTGCAGGTTCTGGTGCCGTTGCTGGTCCCAGAGTTCTCATAGTACCAATCTCAGTCTCGGTGATCGTTCCGGTACTGGTGCTGGTCCCAGAGAACTCATAGTGCCAATCTCAGTCTCGGTGCTGGTTCGGATTCCGGTGGTGGTCCCAGAGTGTTTATAGTGCCAATCTCAGTCTCAGTGCTGGGTCTGGTGCTGGTCCCAGTGTTCTCATAGTGCCAATCTCAGTCTCGGTGCTGGTTCCGGTTCCGCTGCTCGTCCCACAGTTCTCATAGTCCCAATCTCAGTCTGAGTGCGGGCTCGGATGTCGGTGCTGGTCCAGGAGTGGTCATAGTGCCAATCTCAGTCTCGGTTCTGGTTTTGGTGCCGGTGCTGGTCCCAGAGTGCTCGTAGTTCCAATCTCAGTCTCAGTGCTGGTTGTGGTGCTCGTCCCACAGTTCTCATAGGGCCAATCTGAGTCTCGTTGCTTGTTCCGGTGCCGGAGCCGGTGCAAGAGTTCTCATACTGCCAATCTCAGTCTCAGTGCTGGTTCAGGTCCTAGTCCCAGGCTGCTCATAGTGCCAATCTCAGTCTCAGTGCTGGTTCAGGTGCTAGTCCCAGAGAGCTCATAGCGCCAATATCAGTCTAGGTGCTGGTTCTGGTGCCCCTCTCATATTCAGCCCCGGAGTTGTGCCGCTCCCAGTCCCAGAATTCTCTCGTGGCTGGTCCCAGTGTTGGTGCTAGTCTCAGTCTTGGTCCCAGCCCCATTCCTATATGGGTACCAGTCTTGGTGCTGGTTCTGCTTTCAGTATTGGTCTCAGTCCCATTCTCAGAGTGGTTCTGGTCCCAGAGCTGGTTCCGGTGCCAGTGCTGGTCCCAGAGTGCTAATAGTGCCAATCTCAGTCTCGGCGCTGGTTCCGGTGCCGGTGCTCGTTTCAGAGTGCTCGTGGTTCCAATCTAAATCTCAGTGCAGGTTCTGGTGCCCATCCCGGAGTGCTCATAATGCCAATGTCAGTCTCAGTGCTGGTTCTCGTGCTGGTCCCAGAGTGCTCATACTGCCAATCTCAGTCTTGGTGCTGGTTCCGGTGCTGGTGCTGGTCCAAGAGTGCTCATAGTTGCAGTCTCAGTCTCAGTGCTGGTTCTGGTGCTGGTCCCAGAGTGCTCATAGCGCCAATCTCAGTCTCGGTGCTGGTTCTGGTGCCGCTCTCAGTCTCAGTCCCGGAGTTGTGCTGCTCCCAGTCCCAGAATTGTTTCGAGGCTTGTCCCAGTGTTGTTGCTGGTATCAGTGTTGGTCCCAGTGCCAGTCCTGGATGGGTACCAGTCACCGTGCTGTTTCTGTTTTCAGTCCTGGTCTCAGTCACATTCTCAAAATGGTTCTGGGACCAGAGCTGGTTTTGGTGCCAGAACTGGTCCCAGAGTGCTCATAGTGCCATTCTCAGTCTAGGTGCTTGTACTGGTGTTGGTCCCAGAGTGCTCATAGTGCCAATCTCATTCTCGGTGCAGGTTCTGGTGCCGTTGCTGGTCCTAGAGTGCTCATAGCGGCAATCTCATTCTTGGTGCAGGTTCTGGTGCTGTTGCTGGTCCCAGAGTCCTCGTAGTTCCAATCTGAGTCTCGGTGCTGGTTCTGGTGCCGCTCTCAGTCTCAGCCCCGGAGTTGTACCGCTCCCAGTCCCAGAATTCTTTCGAGGCCCTTCGCTGTGTTGTTGCTGGTATCAGTCTTTGTCCCAGTAACCAGTCATGTATGGGTACCAGTCTCGGTGCTGGTTCTGTTTTCATTCCTGGTTTCTCTCACATTCACAGAGTATTTATGGTCCAAGAGCTGGTTCCGGTGCCAGTGTTGGTCCCAGAGTGCTCATAGTGCCAATCTCAGTCTCGGTGCTGATTCCAATGACGGTGCTGGTCCCGGAGTGCTATTAGTGCCAATCTCACTCTTGGTACTGGTTCTGGTTTCGGTGCTGGTTCCAAAGTGCTCATAGTTCCAATCTCAGCCTCAGTGCTGGGTGTGGTGCAGGTCCCAGAGTGCTCATAGTGCCCATCTCCGTCTCGGTGAAGATTCCGGTGCCGGTGCTGGTCCCGGAGTGGTCATAGTGCCAATCTCAGTCTCGATGCTGGTTCTGGTTCCGGTGCTGCTTCCAGAGTGCTCTTAGTTCCAATCTAAGTCTCAGTGCTGGTCCTCGTGCTCGTCCCAGAGTGCTCATAGTGCCAATCTCAGTTTCGGTACTGTTTCCGGTGCCGGTGCTGGTCCCAGAGTGCTCATAGTGCCAATATCCTTCTCGGTGCTGGTTCGGATGCCGGTGCTGGTCCCAGAGTGCTCATAGTGCCAATATCCGTCTCCCTGCAGATTCCGGTGCTGGTGCTGGTCCCAGAGTGTTCATAGTGCCAATCTCAGTCTCGGTGCTGGTTGCGGGGCCGGTGCTGGTTCTAGAGTGCTCATAGTGACGATCTCAGTACCAGTGCTGGCTCTGGTCTTGGTCCCAGAGTGCTCATAGTGCCAATCTCAGTCTCGGTGCTGGTGCTGGTTCCGGTGCTGGTCCCAGAGTGCTCAAAGTTCAAATCTAAGTCACAGTGCTGGTTCTGGTGCTCGTCCCAGAGTGCTCATAGTGCCAATATCTTTCTCGGTGCTGGTTCCGGTGCCGGTGCTGGTCCCAGAGTGCTCATACTTCCAATCTCAGTCTCAGTGCTGGTTCAGCTGCTGGTCCCAGACTGCTCATAGTACCAATCTCAGTCTCGGTGCTGCTTCTACTGCCTATGCTGGCCTCAGAGTTCTCCAAGTGCCAATCCCAGTCTAGGTGCTGGTTCTGGTGCCGCTCTCAGTCTCAGCCCCGGAGTTGTACCACTCCCAGTCACAGAATTCTTTCGAGGCTGGTCCCAGTGTTGTTGCTTGTATCAGTCTTTGTCCCCGTAACCAATTCTGTATGGGTACCCGTCTCGATGCTGGTTCTGTTTTCAGTCTTGGTCTCTGTCAAATTCACAGAGTGTTTCAAGTCCCAGAGTTGGTTCCGGTGCCAGTGCTGGTCCCAGAGTGCTCATAGTGCCAATCAAAGTCTCGGCGCTGGTTCCGGTGCTGGTGCTGGTCCCAGAGTGCTCGTAGTTCCAATCTCAGTCTCAAAGCTGGTTCTGGTGCCACTCTCAGTCTCAGCCCCGGAGTTGTACCGCTCCCAGTCTTAGAATTCTTTCGAGGCTGGTCCCAGTGTTGTTGCTGGTATCAGTCTTTTTCCCAGTAACTAGTCCTGTATGGGTACCAGTCTCGGTGCTGGTTCTGTTTTCATTCCTGGTCTCTCTCACATTCACAGAGTATTTATGGTCCAAGAACTGGTTCCGGTGCAAGTGTTGGTCTTAGAGTGCTCATAGTGCCAATCTCAGTCTCGGTGCTGATTGCAATGACGGTGCTGGTCCCAGAGTGCTATTAGTGCCAATCTCACTCTTGGTACTGGTTCTGGTTCCGGTGCTGGTTCCAAAGTGCTCATAGTGCCAATCTCCGTCTCGGTGCTAGTTCGGATGCCGCTGCTGGTCACGGAGTGCTCATAGTGCCAACCTCAGTCTCAGTGCTGGGTGTGGTGCAGGTCCCAGAGTGCTCATAGTGCCCATTTCCGTCTCGGTGAAGATTCCGGTGCCGGTGCTGGTCCCGGAGTGGTCATAGTGCCAATCTCAGTCTCATAGCTGGTTCCGAAGCCAGTGCTGGTCCCAGAGTGGTCATAGTGCCAATCTCAGTCTCGGTGCTGATTCCAATGACGGTGCTGGTCCCGGAGTGCTATTAGTGCCATTCTCAATCTTGGTACTTGTTCTGGTTCCAGTGCTGGTCTCGAAGTGCTCATAGTGCCAATCTCAGTCTCACTGCTGTGTCTGGTGCTGGTCCCAGAGTGCTCATTGTGCCAATATCCGTCTCCGTGATGATTCCGGTGCCGGTGCTGGTCCTGGAGTGGTCATAGTGCCAATCTCAGTCCAAGTGCTGGTTCTGGTGCTGGTCCCAGAGTGCTCATAGTGCCAATCTCAGTCTCGGCGCTGGTTCCGGTGCCGGTGCTGGTCCCAGAGTGCTCGTAGTTCCAATCTCAGTCTCGGCGCTGGTTCTGAAGCCAGTGCTGGACCTAGAGTGGTCATAGTGCCAATCTCAGTCTCAGTGCTTCTTCTGGTGCCGGTGCTGGTCCCAGAGTGCTCATAGTGCCAATCTGAGTCTTGGTGCTGGTTCTGGTTCCGGTGCTGGTCCCAGAGTTCTCATTGTGCCAATCTCAGTCTCAGTGCTGGTCCCGGTGCCGGTGCTGGTCCCAGAGAGTTCATAATGCCAATCTCAATCTAAGTGCGGGTTCAGGTGCTGGTCCCAGAGTGCTCATAGCGCCAATCTCATTCTCCGTGGTGGTTCTGGTGCCGCTCTCATTCTCAGCCCCGGAGTTTTGCCGCTCACAGTCCCAGAATTCTCCCGTGGCTGGTCCCAGTGTTGGTGCTAGTCTCAGTCTTGGTCCCAGCGCCATTCCTATATGGGTACCAGTCTCGGTGCTGGTTCCGCTGCCAGTATTGGTCTCAGTCCCATTCTTAGAGTGGTTCTGGTCCCAGAGCTTGTTCCATTGCCAGTGCTGGTCCCAGAGTGCTCAAAGGGCCAATCTCAGTCTCGGCGCTGGTTCCGGTGCCGGTGCTGGTCCCAGAGGGCTTGTGGTTCCAATCTAAGTCTCATTGCTGGCTCTGGTGCCCGTCCCGGAGTGCTCATAGCGCCAGTCTCAGTCTCGGTGCTGGTTCTGGTGCAGGTGCTGGTCCCAGAGTGCTCATAGTTCCAATCTCAGTCTCAGTGCTGGTTCAGGTGCTGGTCCCAGAGTGCTCATAGCGCCAATCTCAGTCTCGGTGCTTGGGCCGGTGCGGGTTCCAGAGTGCTCCAAGTGCCAGCCTCGGTGCTGGTTCTGGTGCCGCTCTCAGTCTCAGTCCCGGAGTTGTGCTGCTCCCAGTCCCAGAATTGTTTCGAGGCTGGTCTCAGTGTTGTTTCTGGTATCAGTGTTGGTCCCAGTGAAATTCTCAGAATGGTTCTGGGTCCAGAGCTGGTTTTGGTGCCATTGCTGGTCCAAGAGTGCTCATAGTGCCATTCTCAGTCTCGCTGCTTGTACTGGTGCTGGTCCCAGAGTGCTCACAGTGCCAATCTGAGTCTCGGTGCAGGTTCTGGTGCCGTTGCTGGTCCCAGAGTTCTCATAGTACCAATCTCAGTCTCGGTGATCGTTCCGGTGCTGGTGCTGGTCCCAGAGAACTCATAGTGCCAATCTCAGTCTCGGTGCTGGTTCGGATTCCGGTGGTGGTCCCAGAGTGTTTATAGTGCCAATCTCAGTCTCAGTGCTGGGTCTGGTGCTGGTCCCAGTGTTCTCATAGTGCCAATCTCAGTCTCGGTGCTGGTTCCGGTTCCGCTGCTCGTCCCACAGTTCTCATAGTCCCAATCTCAGTCTGAGTGCGGGCTCGGATGTCGGTGCTGGTCCAGGAGTGGTCATAGTGCCAATCTCAGTCTCGGTTCTGGTTTTGGTGCCGGTGCTGGTCCCAGAGTGCTCGTAGTTCCAATCTCAGTCTCAGTGCTGGTTGTGGTGCTCGTCCCACAGTTCTCATAGGGCCAATCTGAGTCTCGTTGCTTGTTCCGGTGCCGGAGCCGGTGCAAGAGTTCTCATACTGCCAATCTCAGTCTCAGTGCTGGTTCAGGTCCTAGTCCCAGGCTGCTCATAGTGCCAATCTCAGTCTCAGTGCTGGTTCAGGTGCTAGTCCCAGAGAGCTCATAGCGCCAATATCAGTCTAGGTGCTGGTTCTGGTGCCCCTCTCATATTCAGCCCCGGAGTTGTGCCGCTCCCAGTCCCAGAATTCTCTCGTGGCTGGTCCCAGTGTTGGTGCTAGTCTCAGTCTTGGTCCCAGCCCCATTCCTATATGGGTACCAGTCTTGGTGCTGGTTCTGCTTTCAGTATTGGTCTCAGTCCCATTCTCAGAGTGGTTCTGGTCCCAGAGCTGGTTCCGGTGCCAGTGCTGGTCCCAGAGTGCTAATAGTGCCAATCTCAGTCTCGGCGCTGGTTCCGGTGCCGGTGCTCGTTTCAGAGTGCTCGTGGTTCCAATCTAAATCTCAGTGCAGGTTCTGGTGCCCATCCCGGAGTGCTCATAATGCCAATGTCAGTCTCAGTGCTGGTTCTCGTGCTGGTCCCAGAGTGCTCATACTGCCAATCTCAGTCTTGGTGCTGGTTCCGGTGCTGGTGCTGGTCCAAGAGTGCTCATAGTTGCAGTCTCAGTCTCAGTGCTGGTTCTGGTGCTGGTCCCAGAGTGCTCATAGCGCCAATCTCAGTCTCGGTGCTGGTTCTGGTGCCGCTCTCAGTCTCAGTCCCGGAGTTGTGCTGCTCCCAGTCCCAGAATTGTTTCGAGGCTTGTCCCAGTGTTGTTGCTGGTATCAGTGTTGGTCCCAGTGCCAGTCCTGGATGGGTACCAGTCACCGTGCTGTTTCTGTTTTCAGTCCTGGTCTCAGTCACATTCTCAAAATGGTTCTGGGACCAGAGCTGGTTTTGGTGCCAGAACTGGTCCCAGAGTGCTCATAGTGCCATTCTCAGTCTAGGTGCTTGTACTGGTGTTGGTCCCAGAGTGCTCATAGTGCCAATCTCATTCTCGGTGCAGGTTCTGGTGCCGTTGCTGGTCCTAGAGTGCTCATAGCGGCAATCTCATTCTTGGTGCAGGTTCTGGTGCTGTTGCTGGTCCCAGAGTCCTCGTAGTTCCAATCTGAGTCTCGGTGCTGGTTCTGGTGCCGCTCTCAGTCTCAGCCCCGGAGTTGTACCGCTCCCAGTCCCAGAATTCTTTCGAGGCCCTTCGCTGTGTTGTTGCTGGTATCAGTCTTTGTCCCAGTAACCAGTCATGTATGGGTACCAGTCTCGGTGCTGGTTCTGTTTTCATTCCTGGTTTCTCTCACATTCACAGAGTATTTATGGTCCAAGAGCTGGTTCCGGTGCCAGTGTTGGTCCCAGAGTGCTCATAGTGCCAATCTCAGTCTCGGTGCTGATTCCAATGACGGTGCTGGTCCCGGAGTGCTATTAGTGCCAATCTCACTCTTGGTACTGGTTCTGGTTTCGGTGCTGGTTCCAAAGTGCTCATAGTTCCAATCTCAGTCTCAGTGCTGGGTGTGGTGCAGGTCCCAGAGTTCTCATAGTGCCCATCTCCGTCTCGGTGAAGATTCCGGTGCCGGTGCTGGTCCCGGAGTGGTCATAGTGCCAATCTCAGTCTCGATGCTGGTTCTGGTTCCGGTGCTGCTTCCAGAGTGCTCTTAGTTCCAATCTAAGTCTCAGTGCTGGTCCTCGTGCTCGTCCCAGAGTGCTCATAGTGCCAATCTCAGTTTCGGTACTGTTTCCGGTGCCGGTGCTGGTCCCAGAGTGCTCATAGTGCCAATATCATTCTCGGTGCTGGTTCGGATGCCGGTGCTGGTCCCAGAGTGCTCATAGTGCCAATATCCGTCTCCCTGCAGATTCCGGTGCTGGTGCTGGTCCCAGAGTGTTCATAGTGCCAATCTCAGTCTCGGTGCTGGTTGCGGGGCCGGTGCTGGTTCTAGAGTGCTCATAGTGACGATCTCAGTACCAGTGCTGGCTCTGGTCTTGGTCCCAGAGTGCTCATAGTGCCAATCTCAGTCTCGGTGCTGGTGCTGGTTCCGGTGCTGGTCCCAGAGTGCTCAAAGTTCAAATCTAAGTCACAGTGCTGGTTCTGGTGCTCGTCCCAGAGTGCTCATAGTGCCAATATCTTTCTCGGTGCTGGTTCCGGTGCCGGTGCTGGTCCCAGAGTGCTCATACTTCCAATCTCAGTCTCAGTGCTGGTTCAGCTGCTGGTCCCAGACTGCTCATAGTACCAATCTCAGTCTCGGTGCTGCTTCTACTGCCTATGCTGGCCTCAGAGTTCTCCAAGTGCCAATCCCAGTCTAGGTGCTGGTTCTGGTGCCGCTCTCAGTCTCAGCCCCGGAGTTGTACCACTCCCAGTCACAGAATTCTTTCGAGGCTGGTCCCAGTGTTGTTGCTTGTATCAGTCTTTGTCCCCGTAACCAATTCTGTATGGGTACCAGTCTCGATGCTGGTTCTGTTTTCAGTCTTGGTCTCTGTCAAATTCACAGAGTGTTTCAAGTCCCAGAGTTGGTTCCGGTGCCAGTGCTGGTCCCAGAGTGCTCATAGTGCCAATCAAAGTCTCGGCGCTGGTTCCGGTGCTGGTGCTGGTCCCAGAGTGCTCGTAGTTCCAATCTCAGTCTCAAAGCTGGTTTTGGTGCCACTCTCAGTCTCAGCCCCGGAGTTGTACCGCTCCCAGTCTTAGAATTCTTTCGAGGCTGGTCCCAGTGTTGTTGCTGGTATCAGTCTTTTTCCCAGTAACTAGTCCTGTATGGGTACCAGTCTCGGTGCTGGTTCTGTTTCATTCCTGGTCTCTCTCACATTCACAGAGTATTTATGGTCCAAGAACTGGTTCCGGTGCAAGTGTTGGTCTTAGAGTGCTCATAGTGCCAATCTCAGTCTCGGTGCTGATTGCAATGACGGTGTGGTCC
>NW_027636040.1:86239-137919 GCF_903797595.1 Erithacus rubecula | reverse complement strand
ATAGACTTTTTATTTTCATTTTCCCAGTGAAAAACTGCTACTCTAAATCCCATATCTTTGCCAGGGAGCTCCTTAATTTCCAAGTCATATTAATTTAGAGGGAGGGAGTTTACATTTTCCATTTCAAGAGAAGCTCCAGAGCTCCTCAGCAGACACCTGTCTGTCAAACCAAGACAGTGCCCTGCTGCAGCTCCATCCCCATGGCAGGATCCGCGCTGGATGATCCCCAGGGACCCCCGGTGGGCAGAGCCCCCCTGAGCCCTGGTGCTGCTGATCCATGTTGGGAAGACACCTGGCTGGGGGCTGCACATCCTCCCCGTGGCCTGGATTTGCTTTGCATTTCTCTTTGTCCTTCCCAAACACCCAAAACCAGGGAAAAAATAGAGATGTTAAATACCGACCTGCTTGGGGACACGGGGGGATCTTCCAGGGGATGCGGGGGACGCTCGGTTCCAGGGATTTGAGGGGTCCTGGGAGGGACCTGGGGGTTTCTCAGGGCGTTGGGCACCCCAGTTCCAGCGGCTCTGGCTGCACTGGGAGAGAGGGAGGAGCGGGAGGAAGAGGAAGAGCGGGAAGAGACGGAAGAGAAGCAGCGGGAGGAAGAGGAGGGACACAGGAAGAGCGGCAGGAAGAGGAGGAGCGATTTTGGAACCACGCGCTTCTCCCGCACGCCCGCACAGACCGCAGCGTCCCCCGGGAGCGGCAGAATCGCCCCCCGAAGAACCCGCAGGTGAGCGGGGAGGGGGAGCTCGCCCCAAATCCATCATGGGGGGCTCCGGGAGGGTTTCACTTTGCGGTTCAGGGGATGTTTGGATCTTGCAGGAGCCAAAAGCCGAGCTCCGGAGTGGGGAGAGCGCAGAGGGGCGATTCCGGAGCCGGGGGACCCCCGGCAGCCTGGAGGGGTGCGGGAGGTTGGTGCTGAGCGGACTCCGGGCCCCCGAGGCTGAAAGGGGCGCTGACTGCTCCAGCTGCCCTTGGGCAGCGCCACCATCAAACCCAACACGCTCAGCCCTTGTTTTCCCCCCCAAACCAGGATTTCCGAAACCTCATCTGCATTGAGGAGTTGGAAGAGGCCCTAAGGAAGAGGAAAATGTCCCGGGAGCCACAGGCAGGTGAGGAGGAAGTCAGTGCCCCTTTCCCCTTGTGTCCTGCTCCATCTCCCAGCCCAGCACGGCCCCGGCTGCAGCACAGCCCTGGTGGGATCTCCTTGCCCTTCCCTCTGGCACGGAGGCAAATCCCATCCTGTCCTTGTCCTTCCTCCCCCAGACAAGGAGCTGAGCACGGACAGCAGGGAGGACAAATCCCCGCGGCACAGCCTCGGGCAAGAGGCCGTTTGCAGTGGCTCCACGGCGCAGGAATGCAACGGGGAGGAAAAGCCCCGCAGATCCCGCAGCAGGAGGGGCTGCAAACGCACAGCCCGGGGACCCCAGCAGGAAAGAGCCAGCCCGGGCAGGGGAGGCGGCCGGAGCTCGGAGCTGGGGCTGCGTGAGCAGCTTCACCATGGGGAGAAGCCCCACAAGTGCTCGGAATGTGGCAAGGGCTTCAAGAGGAGATGCAAACTGATTAGGCACTGGAGAATCCACACGGGGGAACGGCCCTACGAGTGTGGGGAGTGTGGGAAGAGATTCAGACAGAACTCAAACCTGACTGAGCACCAGAGGATCCACACTGGGGAGAAGCCCTATGAGTGTGGGGAGTGTGGGAAGAGATTCAACCGCAGCTCAAGCCTGACTGTGCACCAGAGGAGCCACACTGGGGAGAGGCCCTACGAGTGTGATAAATGCAGGAAGAGGTTTGAGAGCAGCTCGAACCTTCTGAGGCACTATCGCACTCACTGGGATGAGAGGCCCTTCTCCTGCTGCGACTGCGGGAAGGGATTCAAGAGAAACTCCACCCTCGTTGTGCACCGGCGCATCCACACCGGGGAGAGACCCTATGAGTGTCCTGAGTGTGGCAAGAACTTCTCAGAGAGATCTACCTTGACCAAGCACCAACGGAGACTTCACTGAGAGAATCCCTGTGAGTGCCCTGAGTGCAGGAAAAGCTTCGTGCTCGCTCCCTGTGGCCTGTATTTTCTTTTCATTTCTCTTTGTCCTTCCCAGCACCCAGTAAAAATGAAGACATTGAACTGAGACATGCCTGCAGACACAGGGGAATCTTCCAGAGGATGTGGGGGACTCTCTGTTCCAGGGACTTCAGGTTTCCTTGGGGGTTGCTCAGGGCTTTGGGCACCCCAGGCCCAGCGGCTCTGGCTGCACTGGGAGATGCTGATGGAGGTTCTGGGGCAGCTGATCAAGGACCCCCTGCCCTGACACCCTCCCTGTTTCCCCCTGACCCAGCTCCCGCTGTCCCCTGTCCAGGATCCTCCTCTCCCCACTGTCACTGCCCTTTCCCCCAGCCCATTCCTGTCTCACACCACTCCTACCCCTGTCCCAGTTCAGATCCCATTCCCAGTATCATTCCCTGTCCTGTATTCTCTGCCTGGTTACCATTCACATATTCCCAGTCCCATATTCCCTGTCCTGTTCCCCTTCTAGTATTCCTGGTCCCAGTCCCATTCCCATATTTCCGTTTCTATATTTCCAGTCCCCTTCCCATATTCCCATTCTTAATCCTGTTGACCTATCTCCATGTCTGTTCCCTGTCCCATATTCTAAATCCCCATCCCATATTTTCTCTCCAATTTCTATTTCCATATTCCCTGTTCTGTTCCCATATTCCCATTCCAGTTCCTGTTTTCATTCGCATTCCAATGTCCCTTTCCCAGTCCCCACTCTCAGTCCCTGTCCCTATTCCTGGTTGTTAGAGAGTGGAACAGAGACGCCTCTCTGACTCTATCCGAGAGAGAACAGTATGCCAGAATTAAATTTAAAATATTTTTAGAAATTAAAATACAGGAAAACGTACAGACATCAAATAGAGGTCTAAGTTTTAGCATAAGGAATTAGAAATATTAAGTAGCATTGATGTGAAGTAGATGTTTAAATCTTAGTGAGAAGTATGTGGAAATATGTTTAAATTACCATAAAAAGTAAAAGCTATGGAATCTCCTATGAAATACTGTCTGCATTAAGATATTAAAAATTTTCTTCTAGACAGAATAAAATTACAGTAGGAATATTTTATATACTCTTCACATAGAACAGATAGGCCATGTGCACAAGTTATACATAAACTAACTGATTACAGAACGAAAATTATAATAGATTTAGGAGAAATTCTTCAGGTTCATAGTTTTTGTTCATTGGGTAATTTGTCAATAAAAAACTGTATATTGTCCTCTCTAGTCCCTCTTTCTTTGGTTACATTAATGAGGAGGAGGCCATGAGGTTGAGGACGATGGCCCGGGAGCCGCAGGCAGGTGAGGAGGAAGTCAGTGCCCCTTTCCCCCTGTGTCCTGCTCCATCTCCCAGCCCAGCACGGCCCCGGCTGCAGCACAGCCCTGGGGGGATCTCCTTGCCCTTGCCCATATTCCTAGTCCCCATTCCTCTTTTTATTCCCATTCCCATTCCCTGTCCCCATTCCCAGATGTTGGAGTGTGGAACACAGAAGCTTCTCTGAGTCCCTCTGAGACATAACAGAATGAAGAAATTAAATTAAAAAACTAAAGTACGTTAAGCCACTCCAACATGAAATAGTTCTGTGCTTCAGTTTTAAGTAAGTAGAAATATTAAGAGTCATACATATGAAATAGAAGTATAAATCTTAGTTTGAAGTACTTTGAAATTTGTATTAATTGCTTTGGAAAGTAAAAGCCGTAGAATCTGGTGGGAAAACCAAGCTGCAATGAGAGCTTAAAAACACAGCTCTAGACAGAATAAGAAAAGAGTAAACATATTTTTTATATTCTTCCCATAGAACAGGTAGGCCAAGTGCACTATTTAGATGTAAATGTTCGTATTAGAAAACCAGAATTCTAATAGGTTTGGTAGAAATTCTTCAGGTTCATGGTTTTGACTCACTGACAAATTTGTCAATAAAAATCCGTGTATTGGATCCAGAGCTCTCTCTCACTTTTCTCTTGTCGCTCTCTCTTTCCCCCCACCATCATCATCACCACTACCAGCACATGAGAGAAGAGGAAGATGAAAGAGAAAAGAACAGAAGAAGAAAGACCAGGGAGCATCTGCCTCTGGAGACTGCACCAGCTGCAGCTTCAACCTCTTGCAGCAGAGAGCTGCTCCTGCTTCCATCGGGACTTTATGGCAGAGAGATTGAACAGGGACTGGAGAGCCTTGGGCTCTTTGCCTTTGGAGCCTGACGTGCCTTGACAAGAAACAACTTTACAGCAGCCAGCAGCTGCTCTGCTCTGGGAAGATCTAAAGCCACAACCAATCCCCACAGCCGGTGCCAGTCCCGGTGCCGTTCCTGAGGGCGCCTCTGCCACGGGGGCCTGAGGGCTCCACAGCTCGGGCTGCCTGTGCCACACGAACCCTTCAGCCCTGCTGCTGCCCTTGGCCAGCTGCAGAGAGCACAAGGCTTTGGGCATTGCTCAGGGCCCCCAGCTGGCCACAGCAGCCCATCCTGCCAGCAGCCCTGGGCTCAGAGCCCTCCCTCCTGCTGGGGCCGTGCAGGGGCCATGGGCCTGCACCAGGCTCCTGTTCTTGGCACTGGGAGTGACTGGGAATTACTGCAAGCATGCTGAGGGACACTGGGATCATACTGGATCATACTGGCAGCAACTGGGACTGCACTGAGCGTGACTGGGAGTGGCTTTGAGCAACTGGGATGAGGCTAGAACAAACTCAGGGCAACTGGCAGTGACTGGGAGCATGCCAGCAGCAACTGGGATGCACTGGGAAAGATTGAAACCATAGTGGCAATAAATGGGAGCAACTGGGACCACATTGGATAATAATGGGAGCAGCTATGCCTGTGCCAAGGCCAAACTGGGATTCTATGGGAACTGGCTGGGATCATACTGGAATCAGACTGGGAGTGACTGGAAAATTGCTGGCTGTGACTGGAACCATGCTGCAGGTGACTGGGAGCAACTGGGCCCACACTGGGACTGACAGGGAGTCACTCTGGGCATGGCTGGAATAATACTGGGACTGACTGGGATCATACTGGGGCGACTGGGTGCAGTGGCTCATACTTGGAGCAACTGGGATTGTAGCAGAAGTGACTGGGACCATACTGGGAGTGACTATGGGTGCTACTGGGATCATCCTGAGAGCCACTCAGATTACAATGGGTGTGAATAGAACCTGACTGGGGGTTACTGGGAGCTCCTGGGCCCATGTTGGGAGCAAACATGGACACATCGGGAGCAACTGTGATCAATTGGAAGGTACTGGAACCATGTTGAGGGAACTGAGAGCACAAGTGGGATCATACTGGGAGTAAGTGGGACTATACTTTGGGCAACTGAAAGAAACAGGTCGTGCTGGATGCAACTGGGAGTAACAGGAAAAGACTGGGATCATTCAGAGGTAACTAAACCATACTGAGCAACTGGGATATAATGGGAGAGTCTGTAACCATACTGGGCACACTGATAACGGCTGGGATCATGCTGGGGACAACTGGGAGTGAGTGGGACCATGCTGAAGGGGACTGGGAGGAAATATGAGTGACTGGGATACAGTGGGAAAGACGGGGAGTCACAGTGATCATTCTGGAGGCTACTGGGGTCATGTTGGCATTGAGAGGGAACAACTGGGATCAGAGTGGGGGCCACTGGCATCATACTGGGAGTGACTGCGACTGTACTGGGGGCAACTTGGAGAACTGGGAACACACTGGACAAAATCTGGAGGAACTGGCAGCAACTGGCACCCTGCTGGGGGCAAAGTGTGTCACAATAGGGAATGGCTGGGAATGACTGGGTTCATACTGGGAGCAACAGGGATCCCACCGGCACCGAGGGGAAGTGACCAGGATCATACTGGGACTGACCGAGCTCATACTGAGAGCGACCGGGCTCATACTGGGAGCAGCCATTCCCGGCACTGGGACCCCAGAACCCCTTTGTGGCCATTGCGCCCCTCCAGCCCCAGCACCCCCGCCGGAGTCCCAGCAATCCCAGGGGTCCCTCCCCCCTCTCGGGGTCCCGCTTTGGGGTTCTGGGGCTCTCCTCTCTCTGGGGTCCCGCTCAGGGAAGCCGCGGCTCTCCCGGGGCTCCCCCAATCCGGTGTCCCCCCGCCGATGCCGCCGGCCCCGCGCGGTCCCCACGGGCCCCAGCAGAGCTCGCAGGGCCCGGCCCGGGAAGCCCAACCCCCATTGCGGGGAGACCCGCATCCCCCCGCCCCCGCCAGGGCTCTGCCACCACCGGGACCCCCAAAAACACCTCCCGGGGACCCCCCGATATCCCCCTGAGGGGCATCTGCAGCTCGGCTCTGGAGTGCTGCAAGCTCCAAACATCGCGCTGCCCGCACCGGCAGAAAGAATGAAACAAGGAGCCCCAAATATATTTCGTGTCAGCTCCAAATACCCCTCCCCTCTTAAAAAAACCCACCCAGGATATTTGGGGCGAGCTCCCCCTCCCTGGGCACCTGCGGGATGCGGGGGGCGATGGTCTGGGGGCAAAGGATCTGTGGATACAGAGAGCGGGGAACGCACGTGGTGCCTCCTCTCGATCCTCCTTATCCTTCCTCCTCCGTCTCTCCTCTTCCTCCTCTTCCTCCCCTTCCTCTGACCCTCTGGCCGCGTGGCCAGGCCGGGACACGAAGGGAAAGGGCTGGGTCACCCCCAAACCGAGCGAGGATGAGCAGAGGTTTGGGGGGAACAATGGGAAAGTGGTGCAATAGGGGGGACAGAGGGAAGTGGGACCCACTGAGGGTCCCCCAGTTATCCCCAGGACCCCCAAGCCCCGTCCTAGCCCCCCCAGTTCCTTCCGCACCCCCGGCTGAGTGGGGGGCTCAGCCCAGGACCCGTCGTCGTTCGGGGCTCCCCCGAGTGCAGCGAACGGGAGAGTTCCCGGCTCGGAGCGGCCCCAGCACAGGAGGGGATCCTGTCCCTCTGTGAGGGCTTTTAAGGCTATTCAGGTCCATTTGAAGAGGAATTGTTCTCTTTTTGAGTTTTTTTTTTTTGGGGGGGGGGGGTCCCACCAGTACACGGGTGCTTTTTCCTCCCCATTTTAGGGTGTTAGTGGGGTACAGCCCCAAAGGCCCCTTTTAAAGGGGGATCATGACGGCTGAAAGTGACATTTTTAGGGGACCCCCACTACAACCCCCTGTAGGGGATGTTTTGTCCCCCAGGGTGGATTTTAGGGATTGTCTCTACCATCGCCGATTTAAAGAGCCGTCAATTGGAAGGCTCCACTGAAATTGCACTTAAAAGAGCAACACCATTCCCGTTGATTCGGGCAGCGGAGCCCCGGGGGGTTTGGGCTTCCTGGGAGGTTTTGGGGGTACCTGGGCGATGCCGGTGACAGAGCTGGGACCCCGTGCCGGGTATGAACCTTCTCACGGCACTCGGGCAGTGCCAGCGTGTTCAGGGATATCCTGGGGGGACCGGGGGGTTCTCTGCAAATTCCAGGGGACCCCAAATGCTAAGGGACCCCCCTGAACTCCCCTCAGCACTGGATCTGCTGCAAGCATCTCACCCAAAACCCTGAGAACTGTGATGAGTGACAGCCTGGGAGTGTTTCTCACTGTCTGCTGCACTGCACAGAACACCCCAGGCAGAGCACTCCAGGAGGGAACTTCCATGGGTTTCTTCCCCTTCTGGTTTCATCCCTGCCATATTTCCAGAGACATTCCTGGCAGGTGTGCCTCAGGTCATGTGTGAATTCCTCAGCCTCGATCTCCTCAGTTTCCCAGCACCTCTTGGTGATTTGGGCAGCGCCGGCGGCCACCACGAATGTCCCGGATCGCAGCTGGAAGGAGAGGAATTCCCGGCCGTCCTTGGCGAGCCCATGGGATCCGCGGACGCTGCCGTGGGACAGGAGGGCACAGGCGGAAACCTCCTGCAGCAGGGGTTCCCTGGATGCAGCAAAGGGAGCTCCAAGGGTCCCCGGTGTCCCCACCTGCAGCACAGGGCGGGGAAAGCCGGGATGGCCGGGAATAGGGGTCAAGGGTGTCCCCGGTGTTGAGGGAAGGAGGGGCTGGGTGCTGGGAAAGGCAGGAATAGGGTTTCAGGGGGTCTCTGGGTCAAGGAGAAGGGGACTCTGCGGGCTGGGAGAGGCGGGATTGCCGGGAAAGGGGTGCCGGGGTTACTGGTGCCGGATAGGGGGGCAGGGTGGAGCGCATGGCCGGGAATGGGGGTTCGGGGGGATCAAGGCGCCCGGGAATGTGGGTGTAGGGGCCTCTCCGTGCTCCGGAATGGGCGATCAAAGAGTCCCGGGGCCGGGGGTCCCCCCTCAGCTCTGGCCGCGCCCCCAGGAGCGCCCCAGCCCCAGCGCTGGAGCCATGGCGCTGCTCGGCTGCGGCCCCGCCCCTGAGCAGCCTCCGGCCCCGCCATTGGCCCCGCTCTTTCCTGTCAGCCAATGGCAGCCCGAGTGTTCAGAGGCGTCACCGGTCGCTGGGCAGATCCCGGCATTGCCGCCGGCTGCGGAAGGGAAAAGCCACAGCGTCAGAGGAGCGCGTGGGGCGGGCGCGGGGCAATTCCCGGGAATTCCCCTGGATCCCCTTCCGGGATCCCCCGGGACCCTCCTCGGCCGCGCACTGCGGGACCCCCGGGCCGGGCTGTGCTCAGCTCCCGGGGCCTGCGCTCCAGCTCTGCCTGCAACCCGCCGCCTCCGGCCCAAAGCGGGGCGAGCACCGCCAGCCGCGGATCCATTTTTTCCTGCGGCTGCGGCTCCGAGCCCCGGCGGAGCAGGACTGGGCGCTGCGACTGCGAGCCCTGATTGCCAATCTCCTTCTCTCTCTTTCTCCTGTTCTCTCCCTTTGCTGTGGGTGATCATCAATCCCAGAGCGGCCGGAGAGCCCCGTGCCCAGAACCGAAGCCTTTAACTACGCCACTCTTTATTACTACAAGCAGCAGAGAAGTTAAGGGAACATTCGTATGGTGGTACTGCTGCCTAACCACACCCAAAAAATAGTGCGCCACACACCCTGGGAACTCTAACAGAATGGGAGGAGAGTGGCAGGTTTATAAGAGTGCCCATGGACTTACTTTGTGTGGTGTTGTTTAGGGCTGTTTGTATGTAAAGTCACTTTACAGGAGATGGTGAGCTCACAACTGGAGGACGAAGGCAATTTTTAGCAGCTGGTCCTGTAGCTGACTGTATGGTGTCTGGAGGGTTCCCGAATCTTGTATTGGCTCGCTGTTCCAGGGGCTTTTTCTCTTCAAGGGAACTCCCCTGAAGAGTGGTGTTTCGGGAGTCTTGTGATTTTACATGTTGGGCGTGTTCTTTCAATTGATGGACAGGAGGGGAGCAGCAGCAGCCAGGCCGGAATGAGGTAGAGGAGAGGGCAGAAGTGGGAAGCAACGGGGAACAAACTGGAAAAGGGAATACAACAAACTGGATTTAATGAAGGGAATACAACAAACGGATTAAAGAATGAACAGGGGTCATACAGAACAGTGTATCACATGATAAGGTAAGTGACAATTCCAACTCTCTAACAATCCCCATTTGCAACCTTCAGGGGAGATCATTTATCACAGTGCTGTAGCTCAATATTAAATCTGGTTTTTGCTGATCCCATGCTGGGGATTTTTTAAATGCTCTCAGCCCCTGGCTCATAAGAGGGTGAAGGAGCCCTGGCCCAGGCTCTGGCCCTGGGACACGGGGACGCTGCCGGGGGGTCCCTGTCCCCCTGTGCCACCCCCAGGGCCCGGCCCCTGTCCCCGTGTCAGGCTCTGGGGTCGATCTCATGGAACATCCTCTGGGGGAGGCTGCGGCATGGGGGGCGGGGGGACCTGGGGGGACAGGGGACCTTTCTGTGCACGAGCAGCGTTGGACTGTGAGGGGGGAACGGGGCAGAGTGATCTCCCCAGTGACCTCACACAGCCCTGTGATGCCACACAACCCATGTGATGTCACACAGCCCCTGTGATGTCACACAGCCCCTGTGATGTCATACAGCACCCTGTGATGTCATATAGCCCCTGTGTTGTCACACAGCCTCCGTGATCTGTGAAGTCACAGTCATTGCTGTGATGTCACACAATCTGCCCTGCGATGTCACACGGCCATTCTGTGATGTCACATCCTGCTCCAGGATGTCACAGCCCCTCTCTGATGTCACATAGCCACCCTGTGATGGCAGAACACACTCTCTGATGCCACAGCCTTCTCTGGGACATCACACAGCTGCTCTGTAATGTCACAGCCTGCTGTCTGATATCACAGAGCCACCCTCTATGATGGCACAGTCTCCTCTGTGACCTCACTGCCCTCTCTATGGTGTCACACAACCGTCCAGTGCTGTCACAGCCCACTCAGCAATATCACAGCCTGTTCTGTGATGTCACAGCCCAATCTGTGACCTCACACTACCCACGCTGTGCTGTCACACAGCCCCTTTCTGACATCACAGCTGCTCTCTGGCTCCATGACACAGCCACAGAGGTGCTGCTGTGCCACAGCCCCCTCTGGGACATGACACAGCCCCTGCCAGTGCTGAGCACCTGTGAACTCTGCCTGTGCTCTGCTCCTGTCCCTGCCATGCCCTGACAATGCCCCAGCCCTGGGGCTGAAGGAAATGAAGATGAACCTGGAAATGTTGCTGGCAATACAGAAGGTCTAGATGAAGCAAATGAAGGAGAAAACAAGGATGTGCAGGTGGAGCGTGACAAGGATACTAGAAAGGAAGAAGAAGGAGATGGAAATTAAGAAAAAGTCCCATGGTGCAAATATGACAGTGAGGAACAATGATGATGTAAATGAAGACAAATATGGCAATGTTGCTGGAATTATGGAAGGCCTAGATGAAGCAAATGAAGGTGGAAACAAGGATGTACAGGTGGAGCAAGACAAGGACACTGGAAAGGAAGAAGAAGGAGATGGAAATGAAGAAAAATCCTATGGTGCAAATATGAAGACAGGCAACAGTGATGATGTAAATGAAGGTGAAGATGATGTAGATGGAAAGGAAGAATACACAGATGTGAAGGTGCAGGAAAGCAGTGATGCCAGTGAACAAAGAAACAGTGATTGGACTGAGCAGGAAGATAGCAGTGATCCTGGGAATGAAGTAGGCCGTAGTGGTTTTGCTGCAACTGAGGAAGAAAATAAGGAAGTTATAAAAGAGGATGACAATGATAGAAAGAAGGATGAAAAAGAGGGTGGTGTAAATGTGGAAGGAAACAAGAATGAAGACAGAAAAGAAGCTGAGCAAAGTAACATGGCTGCCAGTGAAAAAGCAGGCAGTGATGGTGACAAGGAAGAAAGCAGCAGTGGTAGAATCAAAGACAGAGAAGACACTTGAGATGTTGGGAATAAGGAAAGCATCAGTTTAGTAGATAACATACAGTGGCCTGTGGAGGACCTGGGGAGAGGTTTCTCAGTGACAGCTGAGCTGATGGAGAGCTTCACGTGTGTCTTTGTGGACAGCAATGCTCTCTACCTGGTGCCTCAGGAAGCCATGGGGCTGGGCAGCGCCTTTGAGGGTTGGAGTTCCCGGGAGTAGGATGGGCTGTAGCGCATGCTGGTCCCACTGAATCCCCCGCCAGGGCACGCCTTCCACTAGAGCTGAACAGCGCAGGGCAGATGGCAGCAAGGACCTTCAGTGTCCGTGTGGAGCTGGTGTGCACGTGCAAGAGGAGCAGCTAAATGGGAATCTGATGTTTTTCCTGCATAACTCGCAGGAGGAGCTGCGGCAGAAGGAGAAGTGCAGTCTCCTAGAAACACTCTGGGCATTGGCACGCTGGCCTCCTCCTAGGCCTGCAGTCCACCTGAGATTTTTCTTGATCAAAGGACACAGGGACTTTGAGGACAGAGCCCCTGATAACCGAAATCCTGAGGAGAGAGGGGCCAGAAACAGGAAGCCAACAGAGTGGGGAAGGAAGGTGGCATCTTCCTTCCTTCCACCTGATGATCATCCACCTAAGGTTCTTGTTGGAACAGGAGGGCACAAAGTCACTACTGTGCACTCTTCACTTGGGGGATTGTGGGAGGGATGAAACTTTCATTTCCTCCTTGGCTTCCTAGCAGTTCCTTTATCCCCTGATTTGTCACCAGTCATTGGAGACAAAATGCTTCAGGGGAATTGAGTGACTGTGGGGCTGATTTCACTCTGGTCTTGGTTTAATGACTGGTAGTACTTCTACAATTCCTTCTATTGTTCATTTTGATAGGAATGCTACATTTAGGTTAGCTCAACCTCTTTGAAAAGAACTCTTCTCTATTCCTGTACTCTTAAGTCCTGATGTTGTATTCTCACTCCATCTTTTGTATTTTGTTTGCTGTTCTCTACCCTGCCTCTTTAAATGTTTCCCTGGAGCCTGTCTGCACTGCATTTCTTGCCTGCAAAAGCAAAGCTGCTTGTGGCAGGACTTGAAACAAACAGCGAAGAAAAAAGAGAGGCTCTTTACTCACACTTCTCAGCAGAAGAGTTAGTAATGCACAAAAATGCTGTTTTTTTCTGAGCACATCCACTGCAGGAGCAGTCATCCTGGCTGGTCTGCAGGGGACATTTGCTCCACACCCTGTTTAGAATTCTAGAGTAGGATTGTGGAGTAGGATTATAGAGTAGGAATACGGAGTAGGATTGTAGAGGATTACAGAGTAGGATTGTAAATAAATGCATTTTCTGAAACCTCAACTAATCTGAAAGATTATTTTCTTTCTCATTGTGTATCAGAGACTGAAATGTTATAAGTTTTGACTTAAACATTTTCTTGAATGACTTTTAGAACTGGATTACAACAGCTACACAGAATGCCACCATATCCTGAACAGGTCTTTGGGGTGAGGCCCTGGACTGTTCACTGATGAAGATAAGATAAAACTCAGGAGTTGGGAACACTCACAAGGCACAAGCTTAGCACCTTTGGGGAGGAGACAAGAGCCACAAGGCTGTCAGCTGCCAGGCTGGCACAGAGCCTCGCACCAAAGGGTGGGCAGGGAGAAGCTTTGGGTGTGTGTTGGGAGCCTCTGGCGAGAGGTTCAGTGAGCGCCCATTCTCCAGTGTGCAGACCAGCCCTGCTGTGGGGTCCTTCACCCGGGGAAAGCTCATCCACAGCAGAGGGGTGACATAGCCCATGTCACCAGTTGACATGAAGTTGGTGCATCAAGGATCTCCATTTCTTGCTTCCTTCTGATTTTTACTGTTTCCAATTTAAGGTGACTTATTTTTATTTATTTGAATCTCAACATTTGAGTAAAATTTGTCTGCAGTGACTTTTCCTTTATGCTTTAGGCTGCAGTACATCTGAGTCAGGGCCATCAGAATTGAACTGTTCTTGTGAGCTGCGGTGTGAAAATGCTCAAATAGTTGTGGTGGTTTCACTTCCAACCAGCAGTAACACCAATTTCATATAGTAGTTTTAGTTTACCAATTTAAAATTTCCAGCCAATGCACCAATTGTGGTGGGTTCTAGTGCTGGCCAAATTGCCTGCACATCCACTAGAATTGTCTACTAATTTCCTGCTGTGAGATAGGGTTAGGAGGGAAGGCAAAGCAGGCTCAGAGGTACAAAGGAAAGGGTATAAATCAAAACTTTATTAACAGAAACTAAAGGAAATAATAAGAACAATCAGAATAAAGCCTCTTGAACACTTCTCCTCCCTCCTCCCCATACTCTCTTTTCCACTGACAACATAGAGAAACAATTCAGTCAGTTTGTCACCTCTAGAGTATTCTTTCTTCAGATCACTTAGGGAGATGAGTCTCTCCTGTCAGTCTATGGAGACTTCTCCACAAGAAAACAGTTCTCTTCTGACTTCAACTTCCACAAATACCAACATCCTGGGAAATCTCCAATCGCAAAGTCCCTCCCATCTTTTCACATCCTTCCCACAGCTGAATTTATGGGCCGTGTCAAACTTACGGGGTACTATTTTTAAGGATGAAACTGTTTGAGTAAATGTTGTCTTCATCTAAATTGGAGATCATCTCCATCTCATGAAACAGAGGTCTTCTTCTTCTTCCCTGGGGGCAAAGGATCTTCTTCACTCCTCACTCTCTCTCTGTTCAAAATTCTCTTGGGATCACAGCTACTTCAACATCTGCTTACTTCAGCACTGGTGCTTCTGCTCATGGCTGTGGTGAGAAGGCTTCATCTGCCCAAAATGCATTTCATGAGTTACACAGGAAAAAGTGTCTAATGTAGCAATTATATATTCTCCATAGCTTACAAGAGAATTTCAGTCCAAGAGTGAGGCATGCCCTCAATCCCTCCCATCTTGGAACTTCTATTTCACTGACCTTGGTGTCTTCATGTTGTTTGTTTCTGTGTGTCTGTCACTTTTCTCTCACTCCAGAGAGAACGGAAGGTCTGCAAGCCTCATCTGTGCAGTGAAAGAGTCAATATTTTGCCCGAGGCCTGCAGAGGGCCATGAGATCCCAGCCGGGTCCAGCCAAAGCTGTTTGCTGGAGGATTCTCCGGCAGCCGCACTGGAGGAGGCCGGGATCTCAGCAGCCAGGCCAGCGCTGCGGCACATCCGCGGGGCAATGGCTGCCCTGCCCTGCCTGGCGGCTCCTGTGAGACTCAGCAGCAGCAGCAGCAGCATTGCAGGCCAGCCACGGGCCCGCTCTGGCCGTGCTGAGGGCAGGGGGACCCGGCTGTGCCGGGACGGGGCCCGGCGAGATGCCGAGAAGGGGCGCGGCCCCATGGCAGAGCCCCCCGGCCGGCCCGGCCCAGGCCCGCAGAGGGCAGAGCCGCCCGGCCGGCCTGGCGCCGGAGCTCAGGGCGAGGGAGAGAGAGCCCGGGCTCGCTCCCATGGAAATGTGTGTTCACACAGGGGCATCCGACCTTTGCATTGGTGTGACAGTGTGTCAATACTAAACATCAGCCACTGCTTGGTTTTTGTCTGCTCTAAAGGAAGTTGCTTGAAATAAGGTCCTTGCAATAACTGATTTGCATAACTGATTCATTTCTTCCTTGCAAAAGAAAAAATGCAAACTAGAACATTAGTTTATGTGGGTCTGTGCAAGTGCTAGCTTATAGAAATCTCTGTGTAATATATTGCTGATTTACAGATGAATCCTGTGAAAAGCAAATTTGAGATGTCTTTCAAGAGATGCTTGCAAGCAACAGATTTGCAGTCTGTACTTTGACTAGATCTGTAGAGATTTTTGGGAAGTGGGTAAATTGTGTTCTGCTGGTGAATCACAGTCATCCTTTACAGACCATGAGTGAGGCGTGACCCTGCTGGATCAACATCTACCTCAGATGTAATGGTCATTTAATGACTGGCATTTTGCAGCAGTTTTCACTATATCACATTAAAATATCTATGCAGAGGCTTGACATCTCGCCTGTAAGTCGAACAGTTAGTAGAAGAAACAACAATTGAAGAATTCCAAGTGTATCCATAGTAAGGAAGAAGATGTGGCCATTGGCATGGAAACTAGTTTCAAAAAATATTTGACAGATTTTGGTAGTTTGACTACGTGCAAAAGTAATTGTGCATATGTGCCTTATTAATTTTCTGCAAAAATTTGACAAATATATTGACACTAATTGCTTTGCACCAATGAATATAATAAGCTATTGTGATGTAGTCAATGACTTAAGATCAGGCATTGTTACGAGCGTATAAAGTGGAGAACACTCAGAGTAAAGAGGAAAAGACACCACTGTTCTTCTGATCAACTGTGTGTGTGTGTGAATGTCACATCTGACCCGATGGTGACAACTGCCCCACCTGGTTTTAACAGATGAAGATAGAATACATACCCTTGGTAACACCTGGCATTGGAACCCAAGACATTTGTTAATTTAAGATCTTTGCCTTGAGTGGTCGAAGGTGTAGAAGTTTGGACAACACCATCCCCAAATCACCTTGTTTTGGAGGGTTACAGAGGAATGCAGATGGGCTGCTCTAAGCTGTCAGCTGAAGCACCTCCCGGGACTGCCTGTAGATCTTGGTTTCAATTTGTCACTGAGCCAAGGAATATTGAGATCTTGGCAAGTGTTTTGTAAAACACATTTACAAGTGTTGGAGACAAGATTTTTCAGCATGTTTGAAAGAGATATTGTTTGAATGTATCCCTATGGAAACTCTATTTTGTAGTTCTCTCAAAAATACTCTGATGCAACCAGTCTTTCTAGAGAGACACAGATGTTGATGCTTGCACAGATCTATGGGAATTTCGAAGTCCAATCTTTACCCTGTTTCATGTTGTTAATATATTCAACTAACAGGGTAGAGGTGTGGCCAGCAATGCCAAAAAAGTTTTGTGCGAAAGGATAGAAAAATGACTGAGGGAGGACAATATTTGGGAAGCCTAAAATGGACCTATGAATGCCCCTTTCTTCCTTGGAGAATATTTTTTAACTTTCTCAATTTTCTTTTTTTTTTTTGCAATCTCTAATGGCAGTCTTTTTTAAATCTGTGCATTGCTCTGCAAGTAGATTTTATATTTCACTTGTCACAGTTCCTGTCAGTCTAACACCAAGTAGCTGCCTTTCCTAATCATCTACCGAATCCTCAATACCCCATGGGTTTCTTTATATTTGTCTTCTATAGCTTGTCTCATTATTTCTTTGGACACTCTAACTTGTTTTTTTGTTAGCCACCACCCTTCACAACTATATCAGACATTCGAGGATTTTCCTAAGTGATTTTTTTCATTAGGGTGTTCTTTGACTGACTTGGAAAGGTTCACAACTTTGGATAGAGCTGGCAACAAGATGCTTTGTCCTGCCACCTCTCTATCAGTTTTGTCTTCTACTAGGTTTCTGATGTTTCTGGGTGTTTGTCTGTATTGGTGAGCTTTGCAGTGCATTATTGCCACTTTAGCAGGGAACTGATCACTCCCAAAACTGTCCATACTTCCTTGGAGATCATGATTCTGTGTAGAAGGGTTGAGGAACATAGCAGGGTACAAGGTAGTAGCTGTCTTTATTACCACGTCTTTCATTCTAGGAGTACCATCTGTTACTTTATTATTTTGCTCAGGGATAAGCAGTGACCTCCTTTTTGCTCTAAACCAGACATAAGCATGTGTGGCACAGAAACTGTCATTTTTTCCCATTCATTGTCAAGGCCATTCTAACAATAAGGACCATGGTGGCTGCTGCTCTGAGGTGAACTGGCCAACCCTCAAGTGCATAGTTTAGTTGTTTTTTGAGGAATATGGTCTTTTCCACTGGCTTCTTTCCTACATTTCCAGTCTGGAATATGGAGCTACTGTGCAAGGTGAAGGTGCTCATGGATGAACAGTGCAAAGAGTTCAGTCAAATCTGGACACTCCAGAGCAGGGGTTGTCATCAATGTCTTTTTAAGATATCGAAAGGCTGTTGAACATTCCGTAGTCCAGTGAATTTCCTCCTTGGAATCCTTTGATGGCTCATAGAAATGACTTTCCAAAAGTCCATAAATGCCAATCCATAAGCAACACCATCCAGTTATTCCTAAAAAGTCACATAGTTCTCTTATAGATCTGGGCTCTGATGTTTGACAAATTGCTTTCTTCCTTTCTATTCCACAAATTACCCTGCCCTTGTGAGCATGGCAGCCGGGAGACCAGACATAGGCTGATATGGACATGGTCTTTTACACAAAGACAAGATTTTGTGATATGGAAAAGGAGCTTTGGATGGTCATATTCAGCACATTTTCAATGACATGCTTTTATTCCCTCTCCATGTAATGACTGAACAAGAGTTTTTTTGGTGCCAGCTGACTGAAATAAGGAGTAAGCTTGAGTATGGAGGAAATGGAAGTAAAATGATCAGAAGCTGACTATAAAACATTTTTCTAGATGTGTCAATAACTTCAATGGCCACCTGCAGTCAGCACAGAGGAACTCAGGTGAGACAGGTCTGGTTGCTGGTAGGGTAGAGGGTGCCCTTGCAACATGCTCCACATAGTGCCAGTCAGGGATTGGGCTTTGCTACAGAATCAGAATATTCTGACCTCACAGTGATCCACAAGGATATGCAAGTTCAGCTCTGTCTCAAAGAATTCCATCATAATTTTAAATCAACTTGCTTGCCTTCTCCCAAACTCCCCTTATGACATTTCTTTTTCTGTTTTCGTTTCCTTTGGAAAACAAGTAGACATCATAAGAGCCCAACCAAACATTTCACATTGTGCACCTGAGAAGAAGAAAACAGCCATGAAGCCAGCAGAGAGTGAAGAGAGTCCTTGCACTGCTGTTTATCGCCGACCCTACAGGGACAGGGTGATTCATTTGCTTGCTCTGAGGACGTACAAGAAGCCAGAGTTACTTGCCCGCTTGCAGAGAGATGGAGTCATGCAAAAGGACAAGGGAACCCTTGGCAAGATCCTCCAGCAGGTGAGATTGTGCAGTTTGGCTCCAGCAATTTTCTTCTGCCACGTTGTTCTTTTATCCTTAATTTTTACTTGTTCCTCCACTGTTTAAATAAGAAACTTTCCTTTTAAAATATTTCCTGTTCAACATGGCTGTTGTTGAATTATGCAAACATTCATAGATCATCAGAATATTTCCTCTTTTGCTATGAGCAACGTCCGGGGGGATAATTCAGATGGACACAGTTTTGGATGCACAGAGTTGCTTCTTAAATGGATTCACATACTTGCTTCCCTTTCCAACACAATCTTAGTTCTGGTTTTAAGACATGAATTCTTGATTCTGGGTATATTTGTTACTTTGCATTTTTTATAATGAGAGACAGACATCAACAGAGACCACCAGAGCAATATCAGTGTTTATTATGTTTTCAAAGAAAGAAAAAGGGCAGATTTTGAGAGATGATGGTGGTGTGTTGTTGAGTTATTTAATGTGTTATAGCGATCAAATTGATGGAGATTTTCCTGTCTCCATCTCAGCAGGAACTCTCAGCAGTGTCAGGTGATGAAGTCTAAACCAGCACACTTCATATCAGTGGTCTTGAGGTTTTACTACCTCATTTTACCTTTTTGAGTAGATTTTGTATTTGTCTTGAGAAAGATATGAACCTCATTTACTGTCAAAGGAATAGAACAAGACAAGAGCACGACTTTCTCATAGAAGGACTCTGCAGGAATGAACCCTGGCTCTGCCACATGAAGAGGGAGGGACACTGGGCCTGACCAGCTCTGCTTACACATTGTGGCACTAAATGTTGTTTTGAAAGGAACACTTATGAAATATGAATACTCACTTGTTTCCAATCAGTGATACTTTGATTCAGCTTAAAACTCATGTGATAGAGGAATAAATCCTCTCTGTGTCAAAGGATATTGTTCAGTTCCAGTTGGGTGAACACAAAGAGGTGTTCAGAACTAGCTGGATTTCTGTAGTTTGCATTTAGCAACCATAATAAAGGTTTGTTTTCTGAAATGTCTACCTGTAGGTAGCCAACCTGAATCTAAAGGATAATTCCTTCAGTCTGAAGGAACATCTGTTTCAGACCCTTCAGACTGATTGGCCTGGCTACACTGAAATGGATAGGGAGAAGTTGAAGGTGATACTTGCTAGGTAAGTTCAGTCTTTAGAGGAAGGAGAAGAGACTCTTCAGAACAAACACCCTGGGAGATGAAGCCTCACTTGTTAGAATATGCTGAGTCAGCAGCAACCCATCAGGGTCCTGCAGTCCAACTCCCTGGCCCTGCACAGGACACCACAAGAATCACACCCTGTGCCCAAGACTGTTGTCCAAATGCTTCTTGAGCTCCTGCTACAGTGACCAGGGGCCACGAGAGCCTGTTCCAGAGCTTGGGCGCTCTCTGGGGCAAGAATGTTTTCCTGATATCCAGCCTAAAGCTCCCTCAAATCAGCTTCATGCTGTTTCCTTGGCTCCTGACACTGAATGTCTGTATAACCTGAAACAAAAGAACTATGACTGTTGATATTGAGGCCTTGGAACATGAAATGTTTCACCACCCTCACAGCAAATCAACTCCATCTCAGAACCCCACCAGCACCAGGCAAGCACCATCTCCAGGACCTTCTGAGACACATGCTCCAGCAAGACCTGCTCAGGTATTTGGTGCATTTTTAACATTCTCTATTGTGTATTAAGGTTTGGCCCTCTGCTGATGGTGTAAAAGCTGTGATGTGCATGTGCAGGACCAGGCCAAAGCATGTTGTGCCTCAGGCATTCTGACTGCTTTGGCAGGAAGGTTGTGATCAGAAGAGAGGATCCTGCAGGGGTGCAGCAGCACTGTCCTGAGCCAACTTTCTGCTCTGCCTGGAGACTTGAGCTCAGTCCCCACTCTCAACTCATTCCCTGCAGAAGGACTCAAAGGGCTGGCTCTGCATGCATGACAAAACTGGGTCAAAAGACTACTGTACATAAGAGGCTGCTGTACATAAAAGGGTGGGGCAGATGGGGCCCTCTGGCTTCCTTTTCCCTCTCTCTTGCTTTCATTCTCATTGTTTACTCCAGATCTACACTATCCATGTGACAGGACCAGCACAGGTTCTAGAGAAGTGTGATATTCCCTCACTCCCTTCTCTGCCTTAATTTCTCTCCTCCTTTGCCCTGCCTGGGAACAGCATGGCTGTCCTGTTCTACTCAATCCTCAGTCCTGGATTTTGCTGTGGGAGTGAGGAGCTTGTGGCCGTGTGCTGTGCCATGTGAGCCAGCACCTTTGAGAAGGTCCTTGGGAGGAGCTGAGAGATGGAAGTGAACTGAAGAAAATGGAAGAGCTCATAAGTCACCACTTGTGAAAGTCTCTTGTGTAAAGTAAAGAATATTTTAGCCATCAGCTTTTGAGTTTAAAGAGTGGAGTGGCTGCTGGAGTGAAGGCAACTGCACCTAAAAGCACAAGATTATCCTGACATGTGACTGATGTCTTTTTTCATCATCCTGATGAGAATTCACAACCAACCACAACACCCTGTACTCCTGGGTTGTGTCAGTGATGCACTGATCTTGTCTTTAACAGGGAGACAGCTAAAACAGACTCTTTAGTAAATCATGTGTATGTGTGACAGCAAGAGCTGTGTACAAGCATGAATTGGGAGCTAGAAAAAAACAACTGGACCTCCCCATTTTGGGGAAGCCTTAGATAGAGCTGCTGAAGGGAGTGTCTTTCTACCAAAGCCTTTTAGCTACAAACTTGAAGTCTTGATGAGAAAGTAGGAATGACATAGAGCATGAATGATCTTTTTATTTAAGGAAAATTTGTTTTTAACCATTGGCACTTCAGAAATGCTGCTATTTTACAAATGGGAGCAAATCCTGATCCTGATGATAGATTAATGAATTAATTATTTTGTTATTGATGCAGAAACGGCCTCTGGCTTCTGACTTCACCAGTCCTGTGCTGAGCAAGAAGAGGCGAATTGGTCACCAGCAGTTCACCAGTCACGTCCAGCCAGCAGCTGGAGGTCTCTCTTCCTCCTGGGTGCTGCCTTCCACAGCCCTTTGTAATCAGAACATGTCTCCAAGGGTTGGCTCCATTTCCCCCTGCACCCATGAGGTGCACCAGAACAACAAGTTCCAGAGTTCTAGAGTCCCAGAGCCTGCCATGGTGCAGATGGAGATCTCCAATTCAAACGGAGAGAAAAATGAATTGGGAAGGCTGAAGCAGTCACATCCTTTGGATTTCGATGAAGGTATTAATATGCTGCTTTTCCTAACTCCTCCCTGGAGAACTGTGGTGTAAAGATTTGGTTATTCAGAGAAGGTTCTGCCTGAATTAGGCAACAAGTGAGATCCTTTTCAATTGTACAGATGTTATTAACAGTAAATGCAACCCAGAGAGATAGAAAGGAATAAGAGAGGAGAGGTGGGGTGTAGAGAAGAGAGAAACATTAGGTATGAAATCATCACCACCACATGGATTCTCTGTGGTACAGCCAGTCCATCTTCACCCTTGGTCTTGTCAGTGGTGGGGGTCCCCAAATGGCTCTGGAGGTACCACCTTTATACTGCCCAAGATTTGAGTACCCACAGGTACAGATGGTCACAGCTGCTCTTAGATCTCGGGCTGGAAGGGATGCAAGTGTCTTTTCCTTACACACAGTCTCTACAGCAAGAAAAAGATTCTTGCTTGAGTCTAAAAACATGTGAGCATTGTTCTTCAGGAGCCACAAAATTCAGAGCAGCTGGTGAAGGAAAAATCTGGACTGTGTTTCAAGTTGGGGCTTAGGCTGCAGCTTTTGTGCTGACTGAGCCATGAGAGCAAATGCACTTTTGGAAATGAAATGCTCACAGCAAAGCTCTTCTTACAGGTTGTATTGAACATACTGTGACTCTCCTGCTGACAAGAGTGCAGAAAATTTTCATCCAAACTTTGTTTCATGGGAACTTTGGGCCTCTGGAATGGACAAGGAAGTGGCCATAAAAACATGGCATGAGAAGAACTCCAGCCTTTTTCTCTATTTCTTTTTAGAACCTCCATGTTCATCACTCTCTCTCCCCCTCTGTCTATCTCAAGCTGTTGTCTTTTGTGAAACTGCATCTGCTGCTGCATGACTGGAATGGCTGTAGAGATGCCACCTCATGCATTCAAAACAGAAAAGCTGAGCTGGGCTTTACACCATGGTAGTGCAGTAGAGAAAAGTGGCCATGCCTTCTTTCTACAGCCCAGAACTGGCCACTGGAGAGAAAATTCTGTGTGCCCCATTATTGATTTTTGGAGCTTTTTTCAGAGTAATTTACTGTGAGAACAAAGCTCTGAAGGACTTTTACAAGACCACCCAGTGGGTATTTTTTGGCTTTTGAAAGATCTCCTGATGAAGAGTGTCAAAAATTCTGCTTTTCTGCAGGAGAAGGAAAACAAACTTCCATTGTCTCCACATGCTCTGCCACAAACACCCAAGCAGACTACTTGAGGTGAGTGAAAGAGCAGTTGAGCCTTGGCACTCGCAGTGGGTGCCCTGTGAAGCTCTTCCCAGTTTTGAAAGGATGATGTTGAGAAGGTTTTGCTGGCCCTGCATGGCTAAGAGCTGAAATGAACACCGAGGTGGGTTCAGGCTGGGCTGGCCCTCCCTTCCTGCAGTGCAGTTGCTCAGGGTCAGCTGCAGCAGTGGTGCTGCATCCCCCCCTTGTATTTGCAGTGCAGGAGGGGAGGCAGAACTGTGTGTGTGTGGTATCAAACACTGGAATGGCTGCCAGCTGCTGTCAGAGCAGTGATGTTGGCAAGGGCACCCAGGCCTCCTGCAGCCCTGGGGCTCTGGGGCAGCTGTGCCCTTTGGAGCAGGCACTGCAGGGCCCTGGGTCACATTGGATACAGCCAGGGATGCTCCGTGGGAAGGCTGAGGGCAAGGTGGTCCTGCAGGGGAGCAGCTGAGTGAGGCCTGTGCAAGGACTCTTGCCAGGAAATGTCACTGGGCAGAACCCAGAAGTCCAGGCTATTTCTTCTCTAGTACCTCCCCAGATGTTGAAAGACATCTGTGGATTTCAGAACACACCAGCACAGCAGTCAGGTGCATCTGGCCTGGGATGCATCCCTGGCACAAGCTGCTCTCTGTCCTGGTACTGAATTTCAACTTGTTAATGTTTTAATGCTTGTAGCAATTAATCTCAGGGTGTTTACAAGGATTTTTTCCCATGTGAGGGAGTTTTTGTCATTCAAAAGAAGCTGGTGTGCAGGCCAGGAGGAGCAGAAGCATTGGTGTGTCAGTGTTGGGAAGTGGTGTCTGTTATTCTCATTGACACTTCTTCTTGGATTTGTATCACGAGCTTGGTAAACCTCACTCATTTTTATTTGAATGAGAAGGGAATGAAGAAAATTTTTCACCCATCAGAGGCTTCAGGCATTAATGAGTTTTACCCTCGTTAGGAGCTGATGTGGTTTGCGTTTTGTAGTTGCACTTTCAGACTTATACAGAGTTTGTTTTTAATGGCTGCATTACAAGCACCTCAGTTCCAGGCTCAGTTTTGTAAATGCTGTCCACTAGAAGAATCAAATATTATCATGAACTCTGCTTTGCTGTTAGACAGGCAGACATCAATGGAGCTCATAAGTTCAACTCTGTGTAACCAGAACCATAAATTCAGTTCCTGCCAAAAATGTATTTCAGATGGGTTCTCAAAAGTAAATGTATATTTAAAAGTTTTTCCTATAGAGAAAGATAATATAGCTTAGCAATGTTTATTCTCTTCCTGAAGTTGTGGTCTTTGTTGGTCATTTGATATTTGAAAGAAGTGCCAATATTTTCTAAATGTGCTTCACTTGCTAATGAAGGAAACCTCTACAATATAAACTATTAGTAACTAAGTGTCATAGAAATGTGGCAGATTTCTGGAGTGACCTGACTACATCCTCTTAAAGCAAAGAACTTGCCTGTAGAAACAGTCAGTCCCAGAGCAACTAACTCGAACCTTGGGAGTCTCTGTTTGACATTTGCCACGTGGTTGCTGCAAAACTACACATGTGCTTTATGGAATAGGAACACATTAGAATGTTCTCTTAGAGTTCACTCACAGAAAAATGATCCATTTTTTTCCTTTAGAAAATACATTGCCATAGTCTCCTTGGAGCAACGCCAGCACTACAAGGATGACTTCAATGCAGAGTATGAGGAATACAGGAATTTACATTTTCAGATTGATAAGATCAACAAAGATTTTACACAGTTTTATGAGCAATGGAAGAGTCTGATTCCAGGCTCTGAAGCCTATCAGGTAAAGAAAGATAAAACTGTGAGGAGTGTGTTTCATCCCAGCAATGATTTGGATTCCCTGGAGCTGCTCAGTGAGACAAAGGGAAACTGCAGCATTGGCATATGTGCTCAGACACTGCTTGGGCTGGGTCTGATTTTTGTGAGACCCTGCCCAAAACACCCTGTTTGAGCTTTCTGTGAACAAAGAGTAAGGTGAGGTGTGTCCCAAGCAGAGTCTTGGAGCATGTGCTCCTTCTGTTCCCTATTGAGAGGCTTAATTGCAGATCTTGGGGGATGCTGGAGCTGGGGATTGGTTTTTGCCAAGCTCCCAGAAGAGTGGTGGCTCACAGGGAAGAAAATCTCTACAGTCAAACTGAGGGCTCTTTTAGTGTTTTGCATAGGTTTGCATTTTATGGTTGGAGTGAAATGTTCTTCTTTTTTTTTTTTTTTTTTACTTTTTGAAGATGCTGCTTCATCGAATCCTGACAGATTATCAGCAGTTACAGCAGGTATGTGTGGCACCAGACCTGCAGGGCCATGGTTACTGCTGAGTGTGGCTCAAGGCTTTTTTAAAGCAAAGGACATCAGATTCTAAACTCTGCAGAAATGTTTGCATGCCCTAATTTTCTTTTGCTTTCTCCTTCACAGGGTAGCCCCAGCTACTCTGAAATGAAGAGCAGGTGCCAGTACCTCCACAAAAAGCTGTCCCATATTCAGAGCCGAATATCTGAATTTGACAAGCAATAAGTGGAGTCCTGGCACCACACATCTGCTTCAGCCACACAAATCAGTGACCTCTGGATTTTTATTTCAAATTTGAGATTAGGCTTTTAGGATTATATAGGTTAATATAGAACAGTAGTTTACATGTAGAACTGAGGCAGTTGATTATTTGTTGAAAATGTAGGATTAGATGGAAGAAGTATAGGAAGTTTTAGAAGTAGAAAGAAGTTAGTATTGAACTTGAAAAATAAAGAAATTTCACTGTTGATAACTCCTTTGCTCATTTGGACTTGTATGGTATTTAGAGAGGCTTTCATCTGGTCCATTCTTTTCTTCAAGCCTCTTGGTTTATCCTTTGAATTAAAATATTTCAGTACGAGGTGGAAGCCCAGTACCTCTAATATGAAATTGTGCACATTTGAAGCAAGTATTGTGGCAAAATTAAATTTTTTATGATAATAATTATAGGTGTGTTTTTTGAACTTCATATGAATTTAAACAGTTTGCATTAGGCAGAAGAGGCATTATTAAATTTGTGACAATATTCAGGTGTGAAAATACAGAAATCCTTGAATACTTTCACAGCCCACACATCTCCACCAGGTTCTGCAGAATGGCATCAAATAATGCACAGGTATGGAGACAATGGACTGGTGCTGCACTTATTTGTCAGTGGGCAGAGCTGTGGGAGGCAGGAATTCAAGGTGATTTCAGAACAGGATGAAGAAAGGGAAAGACAACTTCCATCTGGAGACAGAGTGGCACTGCTCTGCTGACCCAGGCAGAACAGGGCACAAGTTTCAAATCAATAGGAAAAAAGAGTTTTCTGGAAGGAAACCATGCTATCTAAGCACTAGTGTTCTTTCCACAGCACATAGAGTTTAGAGCATGAATGTACATGAGATGCAAATATTCCTGTAAAGGGTTAGAAAAAAGTCATTTATCTATGATTATTTCCACAAATATACCCATGAATGAATAAAAAACCTCCACACCTACGTATATCATTAAGCAGGATACTCTGTAGATTCTCACATTAACACTGGCATAATTATGTAGGAGACTTGCAAAGGTTTAAAGATTTTTATTCTCCCTTTTCTTCTTCAAAACCTCCAAAACATGATGAAATTCACTTTTTAAACTTCAGCCTGCTGTGTGCTGAAGCAAGCCATTATTTGCTTACTCATCATCATCTTTTCCCTGTCTGTTAAAGTCACTGATGCATTAATTGTTCATCCAAACTTGAAACAGTTCATGAAGAATCTGAAGACAAAATTAATGCACTGATTTCAATTGAATTCATGTCCTCTGCCTCTTCAAGCTGAAATACTATTTATTACATGTCAGAATTAAGTCCTGATACCTAATAAATGGGGAAATATGAACTATAGTGACTAGATGACCATGTTTCAAGGGATCATTGCATTTTAGTCTTATTTGGACAAATTAGTGATCCAAGAGAGAAAAGACTGGTCAATTATCAGAGTGGAAGTAGGTGAAAAAGATGTCTAGGTGGGATGCAGTTGGAGGCAAAAATTAAGTATGTGGGAAAATGATTCTATATCAGATGATTTTAACATTACTACATGCATGATCTTCAAACAAACACATGGGGAAAAACTCTCATGACATAAATGTTGGTATTCCATACATTGAAGGAAGGAAGGGGAGAAAGAAAGCATGGAGTTTCCAGGAGTATCCAAATCAAGCACTTTATTCAGCATCACTATGGAATTTTCATTAAGGAAAAACACTAAATGGAGGGCTCATCACCCATTCAATTTTTTACTAACATTCAGTGAAAGAGACTAATTTGAGTGTAAAAGCTTGCATGTTGAAAACATGAGTGTGTTGAGAGATTTTTAAATCTGGCCCAAAGACAATTCACTGTTCAAAATCCAAGTCTAAAACTTTTCAAATTAAATGACCCTGGATGAAGTAGGAAACACAAGTCCTTCCCTTGAACCTTGACTTGCTTCTTCTAGCTCAATCCTGAAAATGGTAAAAGAAGATCCCTCAGAAATCAAATGAGCAGCAGGGTATATCCCTAAAAGGCAGCTGTAGATCTGAAATAACTTGGGAATCAGAGAGACATCAGTGAGCAACTTTTGAGTCAAACTGTTAGTGAAGAACCTTGTTCCAAGGAAAGGACAGTTTTTCTCAAGGAAGTTGAGCAGCAGGATATCGAGGCTCATGGAGCTGGCAGGGATAAAGCAGACAAAGTGGGACATTTGTAGAAATTAACCCTGTGATTCAGTGATCACAGCAGGATGAAGAACCATTCTATCAGACCCTGGGATTAGTAAGAAATGTAGATGCCTCTGTTTATTATATTAGGCCAAGCTGTTCCTTGTCAGGTGGCAGCAGCTGCTCAGCAGAAGGCACAGCTTTAACTCGAGCTCATCACACCTGGAGGCAGCCCTAGAAGTGCTGCACACCTCAGCTGGTGCCAGAGCACAGGGACACCCGGACACCCTCTTGAGACCTGTGTGTGCCATGAACTAAAGGCATCTCCCCAGACCAAGATATCCAATCCAGCACTCAGCACAGATGTCACTGCCAGGGAAGTCTGCATACAGGGAAAAATACAGTCACAAAACCTATTGGGAAATTGATATTATACAAGAAAAATTCAAATTCCGGTACTTTCCTTCATTAATGAATTTATATACTAGCTCTTCTCCTAAAATGTAGTTAAATAGTGTACACTTCCTATAGCAGTACAATTCTTCATGCATTCACAGCTGGCAGAGCTCTCATACAACTTGTTTTTTCTCTTAAGTGTAAGGAAGGGCTTCGTTCAAATGAACTGTGCTGCTTCCTCTGAAAGATACAAAATCAGTGAAATAATAGGTGCAAAGTCATAGGTTCTTTAAGGCAGGCAACTCCTATCTAATATAAGGATTGTTTACATTTAGCTTTATGTGCACTTAAAATTACAGTCATACAATTTTCTTATGTTTGTGAAAATAATTTTAGTGCTCCCAGAAACTGCAGAGTCAAATAAAGCTGAATTGGGATACAAATGTATTCCTCACCATAAAAATGGCCAAACCAAGAACAGCTGCCAGTGATACTTTTCCTACGGTGCTGTTTGGCCCAGGTGTGGATAAAACCAGCATCTGCCCTGCTCAGATCATTCTGGCCCGTTGATCCGAGCCTGTCCCAGAGTGTCACGAACAAGGACATGGAAGTTCAGCAGCCCGTGCTCAGCGCCGTGTGCTCCTCTCAGGGCTCCAAGAGCTCCTCCAGGGACGGGATAAACCCCTGGCAGTGGGACCAGCTCCTGCTGTGCCAGCCAGGCAGCCTTGGATGGTGCTGGGGCAGCAGCCCATGCAGGGCTCGCTCAGTGTCAGCCCCAGGCACTGTGGGCAGTGCTGAACTCTCAGCAAAGCTCTGCTCAGGCTTTGGAGAAGTGCAGGTGATCTGTTGGATTGATCCCTGCAATGCCCAAATTCAGAGTCTGTGGGACAGTCTGGCTGGGTGAGTGAGAGTGATGTTCCCATTTGTCCTGTGGCCTTTTTGGGAACGCTGCCAAGGAGCCTGATGTCTCTTCTGGCCACCTGGAGGCATCTGCACATGCCAGGGAACTGTCAGTGGGGCAGGGTTAATCACGGGTTGTAGACTACTGCAAACAGGGTGGTGTCAAAACATCCCTGTGCTAATGCCTGTGCCCCATAGGAAGAGTCCAACATCTGTGAAAAGCTCCTGCACATTCACAGCAGCCTCAGTAACTGTGTTTGTACAAGCATTCCAGAAAAGTGTGTTTGTAATTTCTCAGCCAGTCTGAAAAGTATTCCAAGGGTTTCTGCAAGCAATCGATTGATCAATCAATCAATATTTTTAAGGTTTAAAGAAAAGAAATTAGAGTAAGAATTTGAAACAGTTACATTATGACATCTTACATACATCCCAAATGAATTTCTGCATTAGAATTTTTGAGGAGACAAACTCCTCACGAAATAGGATAGCTGTATTTTCTCTATAGACAAACACAAGTAAGGTTACAACACAATCAATAATTCATGTTTTCTTTGCAAGTTACATTAAACACAGCCTAAAAACATATGTGATAGGAAATAATTGTAAGTGGAGTTCTTAAATTACAAACTGCAGCAAATGCCTGTTGTACCTGTCTATGCAGCTCTCTTACCTCATGACTCATGAGGTAAGACTCAATAAACAGCTGAATGCTCTCAGGAGCTCCAAATTGTTCCTCTTAGCATCCTGAATGGATGGGCAAAAGTAGCATTAAACAATATAATAGAATTCACAGAATTACTAGGTTGGAAGAGACCAAAATCATCAAGTCCAATGCCCTAACACCCCAACTAGACCATGGCACCAAGTGCCACATCCTGTCTCTTTTTCTAACCACATCCAGGGATGGTGACTCCACCACCTCCCTGGGCAGACCATTCCAGTACTTTATCACTCTTTCCGTGAAAAACTTTTTCCTAATATCCAGCCTATATCTCCCCTGGCACAGCTTAAGACTGTGTCCTCTTGTTCTGTGTCCTCTTGTTCTGCTGCCTGGTAAAAGAGACCAAACCCACCTGACTACAAAAACCTTTCAGGGAGTTGTAAAGAGTGATAAGGTCACCCCTGAGTCTCCTTTTCTCCAGGCTAAACAACCCCAGCTCCCTCAGCCATTCCTCACAGGGCTTGTGCTCCAAGCCCCTCATCAGCCTTATTGCCTCCTCCAGACACGCTCAAGCATCTCAACATCCTCCCTAAACTGAGGGGCCCAGAACTGGAGAACATGATTTTAGACAGTGCTCTTTGGGCTGGTATGGTCAAGAACTGCTTTCCTCAGGAACTGATGGATAATCCCTCTCTAAGCCTCAAGAACTGCAGGATGAGTAAAGCCTGAATGGACAAACTTGCATTTCCCATGTTACATGGTAATTCTTACATACTCTGAGAAGTGTTGAATAAAGCAGGGAAAAGATACCAGAAAAACATCCTCTCCTGACATGGTCTATGATCCGCAGGTAAGAAAAAAAGTCAGTTTTCAAAATAGAAAAAGAATGTTTGCATTGAGGAATTCCCTAGATCTGCCTGAGAATGTTGCACTTCAGAACAGGCAACAAAGCAAGATACGGATCCGAAAGAAACTTAGCTTAGAGTTGAGAATAAAAACACAGAAACACATATGACAACTACTAACCCATTTTATACACTCAATGGCTATGACTCAGTAACTTCTTATTCAAGTTGTGCAAGTTTTCATGCATTTTTTTCACATTTATTTGTAAGTAAGTCTGTACAAATAATGTAAGAAAAAGCATGACATACAGTTAATACTGTCTAAAGAGTGTTGTTAAATACAGGCAGAATCTAATCCTAATGTCAAACCATGTCAAGCATTTTCTGAAGCAATCTGACTTATCTGCAGATAAGTGACTGGAAGGAAGGGTAGAAAAACCAGAACAAATGTAAAAAAGACAGGACTGATATAGCAGAACAAGTGGCATGTGGAAGAGAGAGCACAGCTGGTCAAGATATTCTGGCCTTGGTACAGATTATGGAACAAGAAACCACAGCTATGAAGGAAAGAGCTTCATGTGCAGCTATGAGTTTTTTGAAATTATGCGGTTTTGTAAGGCTGCCAAGTAATGGAAACAATAGGCTGATTCTGTAACTGGGGAGATGTTGATGTGGAGAAAGATTATGGAATGGCAAAAAAACACCAAGACACTTTCTTGATTGGTGCAGGAAAAGAGCAAGAAAGAGCAATTTATTGAAAGAAGCCATTGCCTTAAATAAGACAGTTTGTGGAAAACAAAATACAGACAGATCATTGGTCAGAGAAAGAGACACCTCTCTCTCCTCCCTGACTTTCTCATGGACCTTGCAGGTGTTTATCTCTGTTATGATTCCTTGTCTTATGTTTACAAACGAGAAAAAGTCTCCAGCTTGGAAAAAATCCTAGCTGAGGCTGAGAAAGTTTCATGGACTGAGAAAAATACTTAGAACTTGAGAAAAAGGCCTAGCTAAAATGTGCCTAGGCCTTCAGCAGTGTCCACAATTCCCCCTTTTAGTTTTTGAAAAAGAAAAGAAAGAGAAGTGTTTGTAATCCTCCACAGGGCCCTTTGTCAAAGGAGAACAGACACCACTCCTCAGGAGATTTTTGGATACCTGAAGTGCCTAGGAAAATCTTCACAACTGGTGCTTTTAACAAACTTAATTCAAAAACTTAATTCTAATTCAATAACAAAAACCATCACCATTCACCAAACTTATCAAACAGTGAAAAATTCCACCACTAAGTAATTATTCTAATACAACAATGAAAACTATATCAATAGTTTTAACATGAACAGATGAATGTCCACTCTCTGCTTGAAGAGGGATCATCTGGTCAGTGTTTTCTCTGGTTGGTGTTTGGTGAGCTGGTCAGCATGTGAAAGCTGAGCTGTGATCACACTCTGCCCCTGGTGCAGGTCAGGGCAGACACCTTGATGGTCAGTAGCAAAGACCCAGGCATGTCTCATCTGAAGCCGGAAATGAGGCAAAGGTGATTCACAATAACTGGATTGGTTAGATCTTTTCTTTCCCTTTTTCCAATTTCTCTCTCCTACAATAGGAACAGCATCAGGCACAGGCACAGGAACAGCCTGAGCCTCTCTCATTTGGATATCATCATTGCAAGTTTTCAGCTCTTCCCTTAGAACAAGGGAATAGAGCTCAGAAACATCTGCCCCAGCGCTCCCTCCTCCCATGCCCACTGCAGGAATGAAACCAGCCCCCGCTGCTCCCCCTTTGAAGTGAGGACAAAGCCATCGTTGCTGTCAGCACAGGGTGGGAGCGGCGAAGCAGCTGGAAATGCCGATGGGAGGGGTCCGTTCGTGGGGTCCAGCGCTGGGCTCAGCACCGCTCCCGGGTGAACGAATGGAGAAACTGAGGGAAGAAGAGAAGGCAGCCCCACCTCTGCTGAGGCAGAGAAGGGCAGCCCAGACCCTGCTCGGGCGGGCAGGTCGGTCTCCAGCACCGGAGAGGAGGGAGGCGCCGGCAGCAGCTCCTTCTCTGGGGTGGCTGGTGCCGACGGCTCCTCTCAGCAGGCGGGTCACGGTCAGACGGCACAATAAAGAAGAAATCTCTAGCCTGGGAAAAATCCTGGCTAGAGGCTGAGAAAGTTTCATGGCCTGAGAAAAATACTTAGAAAGGCCTAAGAGAAAGGCCTAGCTAAAATGTGCCTAGTCCTCCAGCAGTGTCCACAACCGGGACTGGGACCGGCTGTGGGGATTGGTTGTGGCTTTAGATCTTCCCAGAGCAGAGCAGCTGCTGGCTGCTGTAAAGTTGTTTCTTGTCAAGGCACGTCAGGCTCCAAAGGCAAAGAGCCCAAGGCTCTCCAGTCCCTGTTCAATCTCTCTGCCATAAAGTCCCGATGGAAGCAGGAGCAGCTCTCTGCTGCAAGAGGTCGAAGCTGCGGCTGGTGCAGAGTCTCCAGAGGCAGATGCTCCCTGGCCTTTCTTCTTCTGTTCTTTTCTTCTTCATCTCCCTCTTCTTCTTTTCCTCTCACGTGGTGGTAGTGGTGATGGTGATGGTGGGGAAAAGAGAGAGGGACGAGAGAGGAGTGAGACAGAGCTCTGGATCCAATACACGGATTTTTTTTCACAAATTACCCAATTAGCCAAAATCATGAACCTGACGAATTTCTCCTAAACCTATTAGAATTCCGTAATACTAAACTCTACATATAACTTGTGCATATGGCCTATCTTTTCTATGTGAAGAATATATAAAATATTATACTGTAATTTTATTTTGTCTGGAACTAAGTTTTTAATGTCTCAATCAGCCATTACTTTATAGGAGATTCCACAGCTATTACTTTTCATGGTATTTGAAACATATTTCTACATGCTTCACACTAAGATTTAAACTTCTACTTCATATCTATGCTACTTAAAATTTCTAATTCCTTATACTAAAACTTAGACCTCTATTTAATATCTGTGTGGTTTCTTGTACTTTAACTACTCAAAATATTTTAAATTTAATTCCTGCATACTGTTCTCTCTCGGAGAGAGTCAGAGAGGCTTCTCTGTTCCACTCTCCAACAACCAGGAATGGGGACAGGGACTGAGAGTGGGAAATGGGAAAGGGACATTGGAATGCAAATGAAAACATGAACAGGGAATGGGAATATGGGAACAGAACAGGAAATATCAAAATAGAAATTGGGAAGAAAATATGGGATGGAGATTTAGAATATAGGACAGGGAACAGACATGGGGACAGGGCAAAAGGATTGGGAATGGGAATATGGGAAGGGGAGTGGAAATAAAGAAATGGAAATATGGGAATGGGACTGGGATCAGGAATACTAGAAGGGGAAAGGACGGGGAAGATGGGACTGGGAATATGTGAATGGTAACCCGGCAGAGAATACAGGACAGGGAATGATACTGGGAATGGGATCTGAACTGGGACAGGGGCAGGAATGGTGTGAGACAAGAATGGGCTGAGGGCAAGGGCAGTGACAGTGGGGAGAGGAGGATCCTGGACAGGGGACAGCAGGAGCTGGGTCAGGGAAAACGGGGAGGGTGTCAGGGCAGGGGGTCCTTGATCAGCTGCCCCAGAACCTCCGTCAGCATCTCCCAGTGCAGCCAGAGCCGCTGGGCCTGGGGTGCCCAAAGCCCTGAGACACTCCCAAGGAAACCTGAAGTGCCTGGAACACAGGGTCCCCCACATCCTCTGGAAGATTCCCCCTGTGTCTGCAGACATGTCTTATTTCAATGTCTTCATTTTTAACCTGGTACTGGGTGTCTGGAGGGACAAAGAGAAATGCAAAGAAAATCCAGGTCACAGGAAGCCAGCACCAAGCTTTTTCTGCACTCAGGGCACTCACAGGGCTTCCATCAGTGGATGCTCCGTTGGTGTCTGGTCAAGGTACATCTCCTGGAGAAGCTCTTCCCACACTCGGGACACTTGTCGGGTCTCTCCCCGGTGTGGATGTGCCGGTGCACGAGAAGGTTGAAGTTTTTCTTGAATGCCTTCCCGCAGTGGTGGCAGGAGAAGGGCCTCTCATCCCAGTGAGTGCGATAGTGCTGGAGGAGACTGGAGCTGCTCTGAAACCTCTTCCTGCATTTATCACACTTGTAGGGCCTCTCCCCAGTGTGGCTCCTCTGGTGCACAGTCAGGTCTGAGTTCTGGATGAATCTCTTCCCACACTCCTCACACTTGTAGGGCCATTCCCCCGTATGGATTCTTCGGTGTCTGATCAGGTGGAATCTCCTACTGAACGGCTTCCCACATTCCAAGCACTTGTAGGGCTTCTCCCCATGGTGAAGCTGCTCACGCAGCCCCAGCTCCGAGCTCCGGCCGCCTCCCCGGCCCGGGCTGGCTCTTTCCTGCTGGGATCCCCGGGCTGTGCGTTTGCAGCCCCTCCTGCTGCGGGATCTGCGGGGCTTTTCCTCCCCGTTGCATTCCTGCGCCGTGGAGCCGCTGCAAACGGCCTCTTGCCCGAGGCTGTGCCGCGGGGATTTGTCCTCCCTGCTGTCCGTGCTCAGCTCCTTGTCTGGGGGAGGAAGGACAAGGACAGGATGGGATTTGCCTCCGTGCCAGAGGGAAGGGCAAGGAGATCCCACCAGGGCTGTGCTGCAGCCGGGGCCGTGCTGGGCTGGGAGATGGAGCAGGACACAGGGGGAAAGGGGCACTGACTTCCTCCTCACCTGCCTGGAGCTCCCGGGATATCGACCTTGTCCTCATGGCCTCCTCCTCCTCAATGCAGCCGAGGTTTGGGAAATCCTGGTTTGGGGGAAAACAAGGGCTGAGCGCGTTGGGTTTGATGGTGGCGCTGCCCAAGGGCAGCTGGAGCAGTCAGCGCCCCTTTCAGCCTCGGGGGCCCGGAGCCCGCTCAGCACCAACCTCCCGCACCCCTCCAGGCTGCCGGGGGTCCCCCGGCTCCGGGATCGCCCCTCTGGCTCTCCCCGCTCCGGGGCTCGGCTTTGGGCTCCTGCAAGATCCAAACATCCCCTGAACCGCAAAGTAAAACCCTCCCGGAGCCCCCCATGATGGATTTGGGGCGAGCTCCCCCTCCCCGCTCACCTGCGGGTTCTTGGGGGGGCGATTCTGCCGCTCCCGGGGGACGCTGCGGTCTGTGCGGGCGTGCGGGAGAAGCGCGTCGTGGTTCCAAAATCGCTCCTCCTCTTCCTGCCGCTCCTCCTGTGTCCCTCCTCTTCCTCCCGCTGCTTCTCTTCCGTCTCTTCCCTCTCCTCCTCTTCCTGCCGCTCCTCCTCCTCTCCCAGCGCAGCCAGAGCCGCTGGAACTGGGGTGCCCAACGCCCTGAGCAATCCCCAGGTCCCTCCCAGGACCCCTCAAATCCCTGGAACCGAGCGTCCCCCGCATCCCCTGGAAGATCCCCCCTTGTCCCCAAGCAGGTCGTTATTTAACATCTCTATTTTTTCCCTGTTTTTGGGTGTTTGGGAAGGACAAAGAGAAATGCAAAGAAAATCCAGGCCACGGGGAGGATGTGCAGCCCCCAGCCAGGTGTCTTCCCAACACGGATCAGCAGCACCAGGGCTCAGGGGGGCTCTGCCCACCGGGGGTCCCTGGGGATCATCCAGCGCGGATCCTGCCATGGGGATGGAGCTGCAGCAGGGCACTGTCTTGGTTTGACAGACAGGTGTGTGCTGAGGAGCTCTGGAGCTTCTCTTGAAATGGAAAATGTAAACTCCCTCCCTCTAAATTAATATGACTTGGAAATTAAGGAGCTCCCTGGAAAAGATATGGGATTTAGAATAGCAGTTTTTCACTGGGAAAATGAAAATAAAAGTATAGTAATATCAAGACCAAAACACAGGCAAGTTCAGAATGCAGCCTGTAACCCTGTTGCTGAGGGTGTTGGTTACAGTCTGAATAATGGTACCTGTAGTTTTCTTGGAGGGACAGATGTGGTTTTGTTGAAGCAATGATTTTTTGGAAGGGTGTAGTTATTTTTTTAACATCTAGTGCTGATGGAGATAGGCCTGGTCTTCTTCTGGAATTTAGTGGGAAAGGCTGCTCTGATGTTTCAAATTTCAGATTTTATTTAGGTAAGAAATACTTGGCTTTTCTCCTTGGCTGGGGCATCTCCCATAAGGTATAACTCCTTGTGGGGAGGAGTTATGAGGGATGGGTCATGGCAGAGATAAGGAGCCCTGCTCCACCTGGTTTCAGCAGATGCTGATAGAATGTATACTTCTGCTTGCATCTTGCATTGCAACTTAAGACATGATCTACTCCTTATTCTATTACCATCTGCATCCTACCTTAATTAACACCTTCTTTAAACTCTGCTATATATTTTTATCCACAGTGAAACTTTACACACAGTTCTCACTTAAGATTAGGTTTTTCTGTGGTACTCAATGGGTTTCTTTATTTTTCTGCATTACTTACTAAGTGTAACTGGGTTTTTTAGCAAAAACAATTGTACGGATTGGTATGCCTTTGCTTGAGGTGGGCCTAATCTAAACAGTCTTAAAATACCTTTTATGTGTACTATAGGAACTTTATCCCCATCCACTGTGTGCAAGGCTTCAGACTGGGCAGAACTTGCTTGAGTGATGGACTCTCAGGTGTTGACTGTTTAGGTGGCTTTTGTTAAGTTCATTTCTCAATTTTTGGATGTTTCCCTGCCAAGTGCCTTTAGGGTAGTTTTAAGTAGTCTGTTGTACAGTTCAACTTTCCTGGCAGCTGGTGTGTGATAAGGGATATGATCTATTTATTCAATATTCTGGTTGTTGGCTGAGGTGTTTCTAAGGCTGTTCTTGAAATGGGTCCTGTTGTCTGACGATTCTCTAAAGGGTGCTGTGTCTTTATAGGACTTGCTTATTTGTGCTTCAGACGGTGTTTTGAGTAGTAGTGTGAGGTACAGGGTGGGTTTCTAATGATCCAGTGGTGACTTCTACCATTGTGATCACGTAGCACTTGCCTTGGGGGGTTTGAGGCAGTGTAATGTAGTTAATTTGCTGGGCTTCTTTATACTTATATTTGGAATACTGCCCCCCATATTAGAGAGGCTTTATGGGCTTGGCTTGCTTGTCTTTAGCACATGTCTTACAGTTATGGATAACTTGAGAAATGCAATTTATAGTTAAATGTGCTTTTTTAGTTTTGTGCCTACTTATAGGTGGCATTTTTTCCCTTGATGGCTTGAGGCAGTGTGGGCCTATTGAGCCAGGAACAATTCTCCCTTATGTTTCTAATTTCCATTTTTTTTTTTTGTAACATCTCTATTTTTGCGGCTCGATCCACTTGCTCCTTGTTTTAGTGTTCTTTGTTAGCCTGACTTTTGGGGACGTGGCCGTCTACATGATGGACATTTACAGAGAGTTTCTCTGAGTGGCAATTTTTTTCCACTCATCAGCAGCCTCAATTGGTTTTCCTTTATGTTGCTAGCTGGCCTTTTTCACCATTCTAGCTAACTCCACAGAGCATTGGTTACTATTTATGATTCAGTATAAAGGCAGAGCTTTGGCCAGTTCTCTCTTTCAGCAGTGTCCAGGGCCAGCTGAATGGCTTTGAGTTCAGCAAGTGCACTTGATTCACCTTCTCCTTCAGTAGCTTGTGTGACTCGTCGTGTGGGGCTCCCTGCGGCCACTTTCCACTTGTGGTTCATCTCAAGCATGAGACAGAAACTGTCAGTGACAAGAGCACAGCGTGTTTCTTGTGCTGGTAGTTGGTTGTATGGTGGAGCTTTTTAGCCTGGGTTACTTGTTTCTGCTCCTTCTTGTTAGCGAGACTAAAGTTTTTATCTCGTGTTTGGTTTTTACTGTGTTTAAAATTTCAGGGTGATTTGTGTTTCTAATCCGGCCGTGCTGTGTGATGAGAGCAATCCATGGGCTCCATGTGGTGTGGGTGGCGTGGTGGGTAGAGGAGCCTTTTCTTTAAACATCCACCCCAGCACCGGGAGTCAGGGTGCCAGGAGGAGTTGTGCTTTTGTGGTAATTTCTTTTGAGGTGGCTTCAACTTTCTTATTAAAGGTGGCTAATTTTTTTTTTTTTTTTTTTTTCGGTGAGTGTAGTTTGCTTCAGACTTCGTGTAACTTTGACTCTAGAATTCTAATTCTTGGCCTGGAGTCTCCCCAAGCACCTTCTGCTAAAGGCTCCAGGACAAGCCATTGTTCTTGGCTGCAGAGTAAAGCACATTCCTCACCTCTGGTCCCATCCTGACTGGGCCAAGGGCACTGCATGAGCAATTTTCTGCTTGGTCTTGGTGAAGGTTTGTTGCTGTTCAGGGCCACAGCTGGAATTGTTCTTCTTAGGGTGACCAGGCAGAGAGGGCTCACAATGTGGCTGCACTCAGGAATGCATTCTCTACAAACCTATGGCCCCTAGGAAAGCTTGTGTTTCCTTCTTGCTGCTTGGTGGAGACACTGTGATGATCTCATTGATTATTTCAGTGGGAATCTGGCTCTGTCCATCTTGCCACTCTACTCCCAGGAACTGGATCTCTCAGGCAGGTCCCTTGACTTTGCTCTTCTCGATGGTGAAACCTCCTTCCAGCAGAATCTGGATGATCCTCTCTCCTTTCTCAAATACTTTTATTGCCTTGTTTCTCCACACAATGATGTTATTGATGTATTGCAGATGTTTTGGAGCTTTACCCTTTTCCAGTGCAGCCTGGATCAGCCCATGGCAGATGGTGGGGCTGTGTTTCCACCCCTGGGGCAGTCGGTTCCAGGTGTGCTGCACGTCCCTCCAGGTGAAAGCAAACTGAGGCCTGCACTCTGCTGCCAAAGGAATGGAGAAAAAAGCATTGGCAATGTCAATGGTGCCACTTTGCTGCCTTGGGCTCCAGCTCCTCCTGGAGATCCAGCATGTCTGGCACGGCAGCGCTCAGCACTGGAGAATCAACGACTGGGAGAGAGAGGGGGTCTACTGACTGCTGATCAGAATCCAAATTCACTCTCAGCTACATGTGCTTATATATCATTTTTAGGAAAGCTTTTACCACATTGGTTGGGTTAAGCATCTCCCAGACAAGCTTACACATTTGCAACATTTCTATTTGATTCATTCTTCTTTCCTGTCACCAGTCTTGATCCAATCTTCATGGAGTCTTCAAAACTCTGTTTGCTCTTGCCAAGGCATCTTGGTTATCAAGCTGCTTATGCTAATTAAATCCAGAATACTCTGTCTTAGCTCCCACAGTGGAGTGACTTCATTCAAGGCACAATAGCCTACAGTCAATTTCTATTGTCTGTCAGACTTGCCCACAGGCAAACTGGGGCTGTTGAAGGGTGAGTGGGTTTTACTGAGCACCCTTTGACTTTCTAGCCAAAATTTTATGGGTGAGGTTAATGGCATCTTGATTCATCTGATACTGCTGGCTGTGTGCTGTTGAAGTGTGTCACGGTCCGCTCAACCCGAGCGGGAGTCGTGACTGGTTCTTTTATGGATCTCAGAGCGCAAAAGACACAGCAGGGGACAAAACCAGTTTACTTTTACAGAAATGCACTTTATTTAGTGCCAACCAAAATGCAATAGTGGGACAGAGAGAGAGAGAGAAAGGGGGGTCGGGATTATAGCTACCAAGACGGGCAGACGAATCCTCGTGGAGCAGCCAATAGATGTCTGTTGCCGTCTGGGGAGGTCTCGGGGGTCTCCTCTGAGAAAGTCACTTTTATAGTCCTTTCCCAAAATGAGTGGCTTCTGGCCAAAAGGTGGGAAGATTTATGGACTATTGTATGTGGAGCTCGTTACCCTGAGGAACAGGTGGAAACCAGACGCTTCAAGGCACACCAAACCATCTTTATTGTTATGGACACACACGGGGCAGCCCATACTGAGCAGTCAGTATACTGCCCACCATCTTCTTTCCAGCTGCCCTGTATTTGCACTCCTGCAAATGCTGCTGCTGCACTCAGGCTCTCCATTGCAGGCAGTCTGGAGCTCCTGCTCAAACCCATCACTCTGTGTCCCCTCTTGGATGGAATAAAAGCAAACAACACAGGATGTGCAGAGAACATGAACTTTATTCACTTTACTATTCTAAAAATCTACACTACGGGGGACTATGGGGTAAGAACCTTATGCCTAACTTACTTAAATATTTAGAACCAGAACACTAAGGGGAAGGTCAGCTTCTTGTAGAAAGGTGGTGGGGGTTGCTACAGATAAGGGTGGGGTGTCTCTAAGGCTTAAGATGGGGAATGTCGCCGTGCCCGGGCTGGCACGGGTCACACATTCCCTGCAGTGCTCTGCACGCGGTGCTGGAGCTGGAGGTCAGCGCTGGGGCAAGATTTAGGATCTCCTCCACCTGCTCCTCCTCCGGCTGGCCCCCTGTGCTGCTCTGCTGCTCTGGGCCCTCTGCTGGGAGCAGTGGCGCAGGCACAGCTGCAGCATGGTGCGGTTGTTCCTCAGCAGCCGGATCAGCTCTGTGGGACAGCCTTGTCCTGGGCTGCTGCTGCGGGGCCTCTGGTGCTTCTGCTGCAAGGCAAAGCACAGGGATCCCGATGGAAGGGGCAGAGGGGCAGAGCAGGGCCCCTCTCTGGGCTGCCTTTGGCCTCTGAGCAAGAGAGCCAGGCCTGGCCAGGCTGCAGCAAGCAGAGCTCTGGCTGCCTCTGCCTGGGGCTGTCCCTGAGCTCAGCCCTGGCCTGATTCCCAGCCAGAGGCTCAGCTCCACTCTGCCATGGGGCCTTGGCCAAAGGGCTGCCCAAAAGGTCCAAGCCCATCATTCCTGCCTGACCCCCCATCCCTCACCCTTCTCCAGCGTCTCCAGCGCCCTCTGTAGCGATGCCATGCCAGGACAGTGCCTGTGATCAGCAGCTGCACCAGCAGGCATGTCCAGAACAGCCACGATATGTCTACGCATGAGGTGGTCGGCTCAGGGTCCCTGTCCTGCAGCTCCAGCTCCTCGAGATACAGGCCCGTGCCCGGCCCAGGATGGCTGGATGGGTCGGGACGATGGCCCAGGAGCAGCAGCAGGTAAAAGTGCAGGATCCAGGGGACCGGGTCGGCCATGGTGCTCTGGGGAAGCTGCCGCCACCACACACGCTCTGGACGTCTGTCCTCGCCGAGGTGTGCCCAGGCTGTGGGGCACAGCGGTGGCTGGGGACAGTTGCCAGGCACCATGCTGCCCCAGAGGCTGTGATGTCACAGAATCCAAGCACTGGCTTGGAAGAGTTCTGGGAGATCAACTCCAGCCTGTGATCCATGGTTACCACGGCAAGCAGATCTGAGCCTGGAGTGCTATGGCCAGGCTTACCTTGAACACCTACTGCAACGGTGACTGCACCAGTGCCCCCTGGGGCACACCATTCCCATATCTCATGCCCCTTTCTGGGCAGCAGTTCTTCCTAATGTCCAGTGTGCACCTCTCTTGGCACAGCTTCAAACCCTTTCTTGTCCTTGCCCATCTCTGAGACGGCTGGCACTGCCTTGGTGTTGTTGCAGTATGTTTCAGTAAAATAGAAATATAAAATTAGTAGTAGTTTTCCTAAGGACTGATCAAGTAGCTTAGGCCCTGAGTTGGCAAGAGTGAGGGGTATTCAGTTAAGTAAATTTATGTGTGTACCGAAGTAGAACTTGCTGAAACAGTAAAAATGTTACTCTCTTAAATAGTGCATTGTTTATCTACATGATGTATGTGACTTGTTGCGGGGGTGCGGAGCCGCTCGTGGAGGAATAGCGAGGGGATCAGCCAGACAATCAATGTGATTGATAAAGCATAATCCAACTTTATTGGGAGCATCAGACAGTTTTATAGCCCAACATAGCATAAATCAGCATTATTCATATTAGTACAATCTTATTGGTTTTTACTATGTACGCCTTCTCTTATTATTGGTTATTGCAAGTGTGAGATAATCACGCCTACTGAATTTCTAGCCAAAAAGCATACGTGCTATTCAGCTGCTCCTACTTCCCTTATTCTTATTGCTATATAGTATCCATCCCAGGGTTTTACCTCGCTTGCTATGTGCTTCCCTGGAAGTTAAGGCCTTGAGTGAACAATGGGCATATGTATTACTTATCGACTAACTCTGCAAATTATGCTAGCTGCATTGCTTTTGCAAAAGTCTCTTAAAAGCAAACACTGCTGCTCAGCAAAATCTGCTTAAGAGCAAGGCCTAGCTACTACTTAGCAGGAGCTGCTCTCCTGCAACAAGGCCTCAGCCGAGCCATGTCCACAGTTGTGTCCATGGCTTTCTAACCAATTCTCAACAAATGAACACTAAACAATGGATTTCTCTGGCTTCAGACTCTATAACTATTGGAAAAAAACGAGTAAAACTCACATATCAGGGAATGATTGCATCTGCACATCCCGTCGACCTGTAGATGTTGCAATTTCTGTCACACTTCCTGGGAAGAATCAAGCAGTGCCTTGACTCTCTAATGCTAAAGACATCAAGTAAAAAGCAGGATCTGGAGGGGGAACATGTCAATCATCCAACAGCTGCTCTGGAAGAGCATCAGTTCCTGGAAGCCAGGAGACGAGCTTTAGAAATGCCATGAGGCGGCGTTTTAGAGACCGCATGGCAAATGCCGCATGGTCTCTAACTTTGTTCATTAATAAAATCACTTTTACAGGACTCCTCTGTCTCCTTTGGGCACACAAACCTCTGGCCATGTGAATTTTCCCGCACAGTGCCAGGGCCTCTCTCAAACATCCCTTGCCCGGCTCGACCTCCTGCCGGGGCTGCAGGAGGCTCCCGGCTCCACCCCGCACTCACCCCCAGCTCCCACTGCCCTCAGCTCCCGCTCACCCCGAGCTCCCGGCGGTTCAGGGCAGCAGCGGCTCCTTGGCCCGATGCCCGGGCCAGGCCCAGAGCGGGAGCCGCTCCTCAGACGAGGGTTCCGAGAAATGGCGGAGATCGGGAAAGGAACGGGAGTCCATGAGGTGCACAGAGCCCGCCCCTCGCTGCGATTGGCTGATTCTGCCGTCACTCCTCCTCCTCGCGTGCTGATTGAGCAAAACCGGGACAAGCCCGGCCCCGGTCGGGACCGCCGTCAGGACGCTCCTGCCGCAGCAAAGGCGCCATTTCTAGAGCGCCTGTGGGGCCCGGGAGTGGTTACAGCGGCTGGAGCCCGTGAGGCGGCGGCGGAGCTCGGAGGCGGCCCCAGTGCCCTGGGAGCCGTGTTCGGTTCCTCGGTGGCTTGGAGCTCGCTGCGGGCGGAGGGTGCGGCCGGGGGCTCTGGTGGGTTCATTGTGCCGTGCCCGGCCAGCGTTCCCCCCGGGCTGAGGGCGCTGCGGGAGCGGCTGCCCGTGGTCTCCTTCCCGCCACGGCCTCGGGGGTAGCACAGAGGTGGCGGTACCGTCCCCGGGATGCTGCGCTGGGGCCTCCTCCGAGTTTCGCCGCCGCCTCACCGGGCTCCGGCCGCTGCCGCTGTCTCGGGCCCGCACAGACGCTACAGCAATGGCGCCTTTGCTGCACCAGGGGTGCCCTGGGGACAGCACCAGCCCCTGGCTTGTCCCAATCAATTGGGTCTGCCCAATCAGCGCAGACAACTCAGAGTGACAGCACAATCAGCCAATCGCAGCGAGGGGCGGGCTCTGTGCACCTCATGGACTCGAGCTCGACCGCGAACAGCCCTGGAAATGGGGAAAAAACGGGAATGGGGGAAATTGTAAAAATGGATAAAAATAACCGAATGGGGAACAGCCCTGGAAATGGGGAAAAAAACGGGAATTGGGGAAATGACAAAAAATGGTAAAAAATAACCGAGCGGAGAAGAGACTTGAAAAATGACAAAATCGGGAAAATTGCAAAAAATGGTAAAAATGAAATATGGCAAAAATGGGAAAACTGTAAAAAATGATAAAAATTGGAAAATTGGAAAAATGGTAAAAGATTATAAAAATGGGAATATTGCAAAAAATGATAAAAATGGGAAAATTTTTTAAAATGGTAAAAATGGGGAATTGGGGGAAAAATATAAAAAATTGTAAATGGGGAATTGGGGAAAAAATGATAAAAAATGAGAAAATTGTAAAAAATTATAAAAATGGGAAAATTGTAAAAATGATAAAAATTCTGAAATTGCAAAAAAATGATAAAAATGGGGAAATTGTAAAGAATTTATGAAAATGAGAAAATTTAAAAAATTATAAAAATGGGAAAATTGAAAAAAATTTTAAAAATGGGAACATTGTAAAATACTGTAAACTAGGAATTGGGGAAAATGATAAAATATTATTAAATATTATAAATATTATACATTGGGGAAGCGATAAAAAATGATAAACTGGGAATTGGAGAAAATTTATAAAAAAATTATAAATTGGGAAAATTATAAAAAATTATAAACCAGGAATTGAGGGAAAAAATATTTAAAAAAATGTATTTTGGGTGACTTCAGGTGATTTTGGCTGGTTTTGGGCTGGTTTTGGCAGTTTTTTTGGGTGGTTTTGGGCTGATTTTGGGGTATTTGGGGTGTTTTTGGCTGGTTTGGGGTGTTTTTGGTCATTTTTGGGGTGATTTTGGCCGTTTTGGGGTGGTTTGGGGTGTTTTTGTCACCTTTTGGCAGCCCCGGGCTGAGGCTCAGCAGGGTCAGCAGATTCTCGATGTCGCTGCCGATGCTGCGAGCGACGCCCGGGTACTGGGGGGACCCAAAATCACCCCAAAATTACCCCAAAATCACACCCCAGACCCCAAAATCATACCCCAGACCCCAAAATTACCCCAGAGAACCCAAAATTACCCCAAAATCACACCCCAAACCCCAAAATTACCCCACAGACCCCAAAATTACACCATAGACCCCAAAATTACACCATAGATCCCAGAATTATCCCAGAGACCCCAAAATTACCCCACAGACCCCAAAATTCTGCAACAATTTCAAAATCCCAGTCTGAATTCCCCAAATTCCAATCCAATCCTCAAAAAATCCCAGCAAAAATTCCTAAAAATTCCAGCACAAATTCCCCAAATTACCACACAGACCCCAAAATTCTGCAACAATTCCCAAAATTCCAACTCAAATCGCAAACTCCCAGCTTGAATTCCCAAAATTCTGCCCCAATTCCAAAAAATCCCAGAACAAATTCCCAAAATTCTGCCCCAGTCCCCAAACTCTCATGCCAAATCCCAAAATTTCCACCCAAATCCCCACAAAATCCCCCAATTCCTGTTTTCCCCAAAATTCCTATTCCATTTTTCCCAAATTCGCCCCAAATCCCCATTTTCCCCAAAAAGTTCCATTTCCCCCCCAAATTCCCTCCAAATTCCCAATTTCCTGGGGTTTTTTTTTCCAAAATTCCCATTTTCACCCCATTTTCCCCCCAAAAATTCCCATTTTCTCCCCGTTTTTTTCCCCCCAATTCCCCCAATTTACCAAATTCTCTCAATTTCCCAAATTCTGGGGTTTTTTTCCCCAAAATTCTTATTTCCCCCTCCCCCCATTTTATCCCCCATTTTTCCCCCCCAAATTCCCCCAATTTCCCAAATTCCTGGGTGTTTTTTTTCCAAAATTCCCATTTTTCCCCCAAATTTCCATTTCTCCCCCTCAAAATCTCCATTTCCCCCCCAAAATCTCCATTTTTCCCCCAAATTCCCCCCATTTACTGGGTTTTTTTTCCCCAAAAATTCCCATTTCCCCCCCACCCCGTTTTCCCTTCCAAATTATCATTTTCCCTCCAAAATTCCCATTTCTCTCCTCCCAAATCTCCATTTTCCCCCCAAAATTCCCATTTTTCCCCCATTTCCCCCCCAAATTCCACCAATTTCCCATTTTCCTGGGTTTTTTTTCCAAAATTCCATTTTCCGCCCATTCCCCCCGCCAAATTCCCATTTTCCCCCCAAATTCCCCCAATTTGCCAAATTCCTGGGGCTTTTTTTCCAAAATTCCCATTTTTTCCCCTCAAAATTCCCATTGTCCCCCCCAAATCTCTATTTTCCCCTCCCAAAATCCCAATTTTTACCCTCGAAATTCCCATTTTCCCCAAAGTCCCCCAATTTCACAAATTCCTGGGTTTTTTCCCCAAAATTCCCATTTTTTCCCCCCAAATTCCCATTATCCCCAAAAATTGCCTCAAATTCCCCCAATTTCCCAAATTCCTGGGGTTTTTTTTCCAAAATTCCCATTTTTTTCCCTTTAAATTCTCATTTTTCCCCCAAAATTCCCATTCTCCCCCCCCAAATTCCCCCAATTTTCTGTTTTTTTCCAAAATTCCCATTTTCCCCCCATTTTCTCCGTGAAGTTCCCCCAATTTCCCAAATTTCTGGGGCTTTTTTTCCCAAAAATTCCCATTTTTCCCCCCAAAATTCCCATTTTCCCCCAGAAGTCCCATTTCCCCCCCCCCAATTCTCCATTTCCCTCCCCAAATCCCCCCATCCCCGTCACTATTATCCCTATTCTCATTTTTGTTCTCGCTTTTACTTTTTTTTTCTATTTTATTTTTATTTCTATTTCTTCCATTCCCACCTGCACCTTTAGCGCCCCCTGGCGGCCGTCGCGGAGCCGCGCGCGGTGAACCTGCCCCGGGGAAATCCTGGAATTCCAGGAGCTGCTCCCGCCAGCCCGGGCCCAGATCCTCCTCCAGCACAGCCTGGGGATCCCAAAAATATCCAAAATTACCGAAATTCCAAAAAACACCCGGTGAAAATCCAATAAATTATCATAAAATCACATTAAAATCCTATAAAAATCCCATAGAATCTAAGAATTTCTGGAGCTGGTCCCAAATCCTGACCCAATTCCTGCTCCAGCACAGCCAGGGGATCCCAAAAATTCCCAAAATTATCAAAATATCCCAGAATTCCAAAAAAAGCCAGGTGAAAATCCCAAAGAGTAACATAAAGTCACATTAAAAGCTATAAAATACTATAAAATATCAAAAAATCACATTAAAAACTATGAAAATCCCTTAGAATCCTGGAATTCCTGGAGCTGGTCCCAAATCCCGGCCCAGCTTCTGCTCCAGCACAGCCTGGGGATCCCAAAAATTCCCCAAATTATGGAAATTAAAAAAAAAAACGGTGAAAATCCAATAAATTATCATAAAATCACATTACATCCTATAGAATCCTATAAAAGCCCCATAGAATCCTGGAATTCCAGGAGCTGGTTCCAAATCCTGACACAGGATAAAAACCCCAATCCCCTACCCGGGTCTGCCAGCCCAGCATGGGCTCTGCGCTCTGCCGGAGCCAAACCCCAACAAACCCCAATAAACCCTATAAACCCAATAAAATCCTATAAAAACCCTATAAACCCAATAAATCCTATAAAAACCCTGTAAACCGCAATCCCCGACCCGGGTCTGCCAGGGTCTCTGCGCTCTGCGCTCTGCGGAGCCGCACCAGGATCTGCTGCAGCTGTGGGGTCAGAACCGACGAGTCTGTGCAGGACTGTGGGGTTATGGGATTGTGGGATTGTGGGACTGTGGGATTGTGGGGTTATGGAATTGTGGGGTTATGGGATTGTGGGATTATGGGATTGTGGGGTTATGGGATTGTGGGATTGTGGGACTGTGGGGTTATGGGATTGTGGGATTGTGGGGTTATGGGATTATGGGATTGTGGAATTGTGGGGTTATGGGATTGTGGGACTGTGGGATTGTGGGGTTATGGGATTATGGGATGGGATTATGGGATTGTGGGGTTATGGGTTTGTGGGGTTATGGGATTGTGGGATTGTGGAGTTATGGGGTTATGGGATTGTGGGGTTATGGAATTGTGGGTTATGGGATTGTGAAGTTATGGGATTGTGGGTTATGGGGTTAGGATTCTGGGTTATGGAGTTTTGGGATTTGGTAGTTTATGGGGTTATGGGATGTTCTTGGTGTATTTTGGGATATTTTGGGGTGTTTTTGGGGGGTTTTGGGGTGTTTTTGGGGTATTTTTGGGTGTTTTGGGGTGATTGTGGGATTGTTTTGGGATATTTTTGGGGTGGTTTTGGTATAAATTTGGGATGTTTTGGGGGTTTGTAGGGTGATTTTGAGAATTTATTGCGGGTGTTATGGGATATTTGGGGTGATTTGGGTTATTTAGGGATGTTTTTTGGGTTGTTTATGGGATATTTTGGGGTGCTTTTGGGATGCTTTTCGAATTTTTTGAGTGTTTTTGGGATCTTTTGTGGTATTTTGGGGGTGGTTTTGGGATGGTTTTTGGGGTATTTTTTCGGGTGTTTTGGGGGTGATTTGGGTGTTTTTGGTGTCCCACCTGCCATGCTCAGCAGCTGTCCCAGTTTGGGATTTGTCTGTGATATTTTTGGGATATTTCTGTGATATTTTTGTGATGTTTATGGGATATTTCTGGGATATTTTGGGATGGTTTTGTGTTATTTGGGATGTTGTTGGGGTGTTTTTGGGTGTTTGGGTCCTTCCTGCCATGTCAGCAGCTGTCCCAGTTTGGGATATTTCTGTCATATTTTTTGATATTTCTGTGATATTTTTGGGATATTTTTCGGGTGTTTATGGGATATTTTTGAGGTGATTTGGGGAAGGTTTTTGGGTTATTTGGGATGTTTTTAGGGTTTTTGGGGTCCCACTGCCATGCTCAGCAGCTGTCCCAGTTCAGCGCCGTCCCCCTGGCCCGGCTCAGCGCGGCACCAAACGCTCGGCAGCGGCTGCTGACAGCAGGGGGGAGCCTGGGGGACAAACTGGGGAGAGGGAGACAAAACTGGGGAGGGGGATCCTGAAAATGGGGAGAGGGAGACAGATTAGGGAGGGGAAACACAAATGGGGAGGGGGAGACAGACTGGGGCGGGGAGACACAAATTGGGGGGGGGGGGAGGCCCAAATTGGGGGGGGAGAGACCCCAAAATTGGGGAGGGAAGGACCCAAAATTGACGGGGGGGTGGGGATTTGGAGGGGATTTGGGAGTCCCCAATTGGGTCTGGGTTTTCAGGCGGATTTTGGGGGTCCCCAATTGGGTCTGAGGTCTCAGGGGGATTTTGGGTCTGGGGTTTCACACTCACCATGGCACTGCTCCTGCCCCACAGCCGCATCTGGGTGGCTCCGGCCAAAGCCCCCAGACCCAATTCCAGAGACCCCAGACCCAATTCCAGAGACCCCAGACCAAATTCCAAACAGAGCCCCCAGACCCAATTCCAGAGACCCCAGACCCCATTCCAAACTGGGCAGGTGGGGGACACCAATGGGGGACCCCAAAATCCCAGTGCCCCCATTTCCACTCCCAGTCCCCCCAGTCCCTCCCAGTCTCCCCCAGTCCCCCCAGTTCCCCCATTTCCATTCCCAGTCCCTCCCAGTCCCTCCCAATTCCCTCATTTCCCATTCCCAGTCCCCCCCCAGTCCATCCCAGTCTCCCCAGTTCCCATTCCCAGTTCCCCCAGTCCCTCCCATGGCCACTGCCCGGCCCATCCGGCTCACGGGCACCGGCGCTGCCGGCCCCACCCCCGGCCTGGGGAGACCCCAAAATAAACACAAGGAACCCAAAACAGAGAGAACCCAAAAATACAGAGAACCCCCAAATACAGAGACACCCCAAAAATAGAGACCCCGAAATAAACACAGGGACCCCAAAAACAGCACAGGGACCCCAAAAACAAAGAGAACCCCAAAACAGAGACCCCAAAAACAGAGACCCCAAAACACAGACCCCAAAATCAGACACTGGGACGCCCAAAAACACAGAGAACCCCCAAATACAGAGAGACCCAAAAATAGAGAGAACCCCAAAAACAGAGACCCCAAAAATCAGCACAGGGACCCAAAAATCAGCACGGGGACCCCAAAATAAACACAGGGACCCCAAAAACAGAGAGAACCCCAAAAATCAGCGGGGGAACCCCAAAAACAGAGACCCCAAAATCAGCACAGGGACCCCAAAAATCAGCACAGGGACCCCCAAAACAGCATCGGGGACCCCAAAAGCAGCACAGGGAACCCGAAAATACAGAGAACCCCAAAACCAGAGAGAACCCCAAAAAATACAGGGAACCCCAAAAGCAGCACAGGGACCCCAAAATAAACTCTGGGAACCCCAAAAATACAGAGAACCCCCCCCAAAAATAGCGAGAACCCCCCCGAAAAATACGGGAAACCCTAAAAACACCCAAAATAATGAACCCCCCAAAAATAGAGGGAACCCCCCAAAAATACGAGAACCCAAAAATAACAGGACCGACCCCCCCCCCCAAATATCAGGGCCCCCCCCCCAATACTGGGAACCCCCAAAAAGAGCCGAGACCCCCCCTAAAAAATTACCGGGACCCCCCAAATATCGGAACCCCCCCCCAAATATTGGAATCCCCCAAACTCCAGGACCCCCCAAAAAAGAGCCGGGACCCCCAAATATCGCACCCCCCTGGAATATCGGGACCCCTCCCAAAAAAACACCGGGACCCCCAAATATTGGGAGTTCCCCAAATACCGGAACCCCCTCAAATATCGGGAACCCCCCCAAAAAAATAGAGACCCCCCCCTCCCAAACACTGGGACCCCCCAAAAAATACCAGGACCCCCCAAATATTGGGAGTCCCCCAAATACCGGGACCCCCAAAACAGTCGCGATTCCCCAAATACCGGGACCCCCCCCAAATATCGACACCCGCCCCAAATACCGGGACTCCCCCCCCAAAAATAGCGGGACCCCCCCCAAATATCGGGATCCCCAATCCTGGGACTCCCCCCCTCCCCATACCGAGAATCCCCAAAATCGGGACCCCCCCAAATATCGGGACCCCCCCCCCCAAAAAAAAATACCAAGACCCCCCCAAACACCGGGACCCCCCAAAAAGAGCCGGGACACACCCCCCCCCCCAGTCACTGACCTGGTCGCAGTCGGTTTTTTGGGGGGGTCCCGGGCAGTTTTTGTGGGGGGTCCAGGGGGGGAGTCTGGGCCTAAGCACCGTCCGAGCTTGCCCCCCGGGTGGAACACCCGCAGGGTGACCGCGGGGAGAGCTGCGCGAGAAGCATCGGGAATTGGGAGGGGGGCTTGGGATTGGCGCCTCTGCATGGGAGGGAGTGGGGGGTGCGGGTGCTTGTGCCTTTTTAGCCTTGTTCTGCCTTCGCTTTTTCCGCTGTTTTATCAACCCACTGTGTACAGTTTTAGGGTTTGTTTTTTTGCTGCCTTTTCCCCTGCCTCTTTCCCACGCGTGTTTGGGGGCAGCAGCCCCGGGAGGGCTTGTGCAGGGCTCGTTCGGGCTCGGTGCCGTGGCGGGTACGCACGGCTTCCACCGCATCCTGCTCGTTCCCAATGCGGGGATCTAACCCCTGCAGATATAGATGCCCTACTGCAAAAGTTTCTCTTTCCCTTCCCCGCGGGCGGCATTCCCCCCTCTCCCCCGTTCTCGGGGCGCTCCCAATTCCCCGCGGGGTCCCGGAGCTGCCGCCGCGTCTGCAGCCCGAGTGCTGAGCCACAACAAAACAGAACAGAACAAAAACAAACGAAACCAAACAAAATGAAACGAAACGAAACGAAACGAAACAAAAAGAAACGAAACGAAACAAAACAAAAAAGAGGAAAGGGTGATTTTTTAAATTGTTTTACTGGAGGAATTCAAACTATCTGTGTGCACTGTGCAC